>NC_045771.1:61977932-62280962 GCF_008692025.1 Phocoena sinus | reverse complement strand
TCAATGGGTAGAGTTTTCTATGTATGTCAGTTAGGTCAAACGGACTGATGATACTGTTGAACTCCTCTATCTCCTTGCTGATTTCTACCTACTTAGTAGTTCTTTAAAGTATTGAGAGTAAGGTATTGAAATCCTCAATTAGAGAAACTGAATTTCTCCTTCCACAGTTTTGCTTCATGCATTTTGAGACTGTTGTTAGATGTATATACAATTTTTGACTGCTATATCTTCCTGAATGTACTGACCTTTAATCATTATGAAATGTCTCTGTTTGTCTTCAGTAATACTTCTTGTCTTAAAGTCTATTTTGTCTTGATGTTTCCTTATCATTACTGTTTTCACTGTGTATCTTTCCCCATCTTTTTACTTTCAACCTATTTGTGTCTTGGAATCTAACATGTGTTTCTTATAGACAACATATAGCTGAGTGTTGCTTTTTTATCCAGTTTGACAATCTCTGCCTTTTGAATATAATGTTCACTCCATTCACATTTAACGTAATTAGTTAAACAGATTTATTCCTGCCATTTTGCTATTTTTCTATTTGTCACATCTTTTTTATTTCTCTCTTCCTCCTATACTGCTTTCTTTTGTGATAAATATTTTTTATTGTAACTTTTTAATCCATTTCTGATACTTTTTATTTTCTATTCTTATAGAGTTATTTTGTTAGCAACTGCTGTAGGGATTATACCATGAACTCTAATTTATTATAATCTACTTCAAAATAATATTTAATTCCAGTAAAAGAGAAACTATATTCCAAAATGTCTTTTCCCTTGTTTTCTTTTGTTATTATTGTCATATATATTAAATGTATATGTTATAAACCCAGCACAACAGTGTTAGAATTATTGTTTTACATAATCTTAGAAAAATGAGAAAAATCTATCTATAGACTGTTTTATATTTACCCACATATTTGCCAACACTCTTCAATTCTTCCTATTGATTTGAATTAAACTGGAGTCAGTACCTTCAGTATTTCTTGTAAGACAGTTTAGTAGCAGGAAAGTCTCTCAATCTTTGTTTATCCAGGAATACTTTATTTCACCTTTATTTTAAAAGACTGGGTTTTCTGAATATAGAATCCTTGGTTGATATTTTTCTTTTAGCCCTTTGAATATGTCATGCTTTATGGTTTCCACTGTTTCTGATGAAAAATACCAGTTGTTAAATGTATTATTGGTCCCCTATGTGTAATGAGTCATTTTCTTCTTCCAGCTTCAAGATTTTCTCTTTTCCTTTAGCTTTCAACAGTTTAACTATGATGTGTCTATGTGCAGCTCTGCGTGTTTTCCTACTTGGGATTTGTTGAGCTTCTTGAATCTATATAGATTGTGTTTCATCAGATCTGGAAAGTTTTCTGCCATTATCTCTTCAAATATTTTTTAACTCCCCTCTCCTCCCCTCAGTCTCCCATTATGTGTATATGTATGAACTTAATGTTTCCCCACAGGCCTCTGAGGCTTGACTTTTCTTCAATCTTTTTCCCTCTGTTCTTTCAGAGTATATAAATTCTCCTGACCTATATTCAAATTCACTGATCCTTCTGCCATCTTAAATCATCTATCAAACTCATCTAGTGAATTTTTTTTAATTACTATACTTTTTAATGCTACAGTTTCTGTTTGTATATTTTTTATAATAATTACATCTATGTGGGAATTCTTTATTCATTGCATCACTGTGGTCCTACTTCCCTTTGATGCTTTAAACATGGTTTTCTTTAGTTCTTTGAACATACTTATAATAGCTGCTTTGATGTTTTAGTCTGCTAAATCCAACATATGGAGACACTTAGATACAGTTTCTAATGACTGTTTTCTTTTTTTCCTTAACTATGGGTCATCCTTTCTTGTTTCTTTGCATATCTCTATAAATTTTTTGTTGAATGTTGGACATTTTAGATAATATATTGGAGCAACCCTAGATTCTGATTTTCTCTGAGGGTGGCTGATGGACTGAAAGTCTGTTTTCCCCACCATGTGTGGTTGCTGATATCTCTACTCCATTTCCCCCCCCCCCCCCATTTTTCTTTCTATGACTGGCTTTTTAAGACCTTTTTAAGCTGGTCTCCAGTGTCACCTTAGTGTTTAGCCGAAAACTATTCAGAGATTTTACTCAAACATCTCAATGCAGTAAAGCTTCCACTCTCAGGATGTGTGTGTATTTGAATGAGGATTTGTGTGTGAAATGAGGAGTGCATTCAAAGTTTGGGCCTTTTAAAAGTTGGCCTCAGATTTTACTACCACTAGGCCTGTTTGATCTCCTTTCCAGATATTCTTAGACTCCACTAACCAGTGATACGTGGGTGACTGGGCCCACTTGATATTCTGCTGTGCCTGTCTACAGCCTCCAATCAACCTGTGATATGTGGTGAACTTACCAAGCCCCCAAGATTGTCTTACCTCCTAGAACTCTCTATAAAATCCTGCTACTCCATGAGTCTGTTGCTTGTCACAAATTAGACCACAGTCTCAGACTAGCAGAGCCATTGGTCCTCCCTATTTGTTTGCAGCTAAGATTCTTACCCTGAGTTCAGTACTTTTCATGAATAAAGTTTCTCAATTTATTTGGTTGATTTCCAGAGTGATGAATTTGTTTTGACAGTTTTGTCCAGCTTTATGATTGCTTTGTGAGGAAAGTAATTAAATCTCTCACTCAGTCATGTCAGCCATTTCTTTTTTAATAGTGTATATCATGTATTGCTGTAGTCCAAAGTCAACTATACCTAATCTTGGCTATAACTTTGAGACTGTATTTACCTCTAAGATAAAAGAGCAAATGTGCTTTTTATTCAATATTACTCAATATTCTGTACATAGATATGTACCTATTTTAGACTAGATATATTAGACTCAGCTTCCTTTGTTTTTTGTTGCTGTTGGGAAAAACTGATTTTGCACATGTGTTTGTGTGCATAGATAGGAGTTGAGGATTTCTGTACATCAGTAATACAAAGAAGTTCCTAAAAATGTAATACAATCACAGGCAAAATCATGCTAATAGACTACTATATCTATTCAGTCCAGACACCACAGTATATGAGAAATACTGATAACCTATAGTATATGAAAATGATACTAAGAGGTATGGATACTATGGCATATGAAATATATTTGAGAGAAATGTCAATGTTTACTCTGGAGGAAAATGACATATTGCAAACCTTTCAAATATTTAAATTAGACTTACTCAATATTGATACAGAGGGCAGAGTCAAAACTTAGGGGTATAATTTTCAGTTCAATATAGTACAAAATAAACTAACAACTTAAGGGGCAACAAACAGAACTGGTTTGGTTTTCTTGCAAAGTGATAAGCTTTTCTCACTGAGAATGACTATAATAGACTAGATGAATGTTTTCTAAGAAGGAGTGTTTATATAGGAGATGGACTAGATGACCTTCCAACTCTAAGTTTCTGTAATTTTATAAAGGCAAATAAATAAGAATTTAGATGGATAAAAGATAACACTACAGGAAAATAATCAAAAAATATATTAATACATAAAATTATCATAATTTGGGTTATTCATAAGGGAATGGGTTATAATAACTGTTTCTCAAAGACATGGATTCCACTATACTATCGGGTCTCAAAGGGCAACAATATGCTGGATATCATTAAAAAATTATAAGAAACAGAAAACACTATCCTACCTTTGTAAAAATTGTGATCTATAGTTCTAGTTGCGGTAACTCAAGAATAAGAAAGCTGAAGTGGGAACAAAATATAACAAATAAACAAGACAAAATTACATAAAATCAGACTTCATTCTGGAAAGGCAAAAGCTGAGTGGGTACATAAGAAATATTTATAAAGAATATGAAGGGCACAAATAATGTAAACTCAGAATTGTTCACCAAAATGTGGAAGGCAACCCTTAAAACTCTGAGAGAGGTAAGTTTATCACAAATATAGGAAGTATCATTATATTCAGGAAATAGTTAAGATAATTTGCTAGGACCAAAGCAGCACACAGACTGAAAACAGAAGTGACTTACCTCTTTTAGTTGATCAGCACTTCCCCATGATGCAGAACGCTGATGTGATCTCTTTTCTGTGCCTTCTTCTACCCAACAGCTAGGTGTCTTTAAAAAAATAAGTAAAATAAAAAATAAAGAATTTTGCCTCTATCCTTAATCTCACAGCAAATCACACATATTTCAAAATCTTAGCATATACCAATTAAAGGGTTATACTGAATACTAGGATGCCTTAAAAGCTAAGACTTTCATGACCCTGTGAAATGTTTATTATTCTGAATTAGATATGATCAATCTAAGATGTTTCTGAGTAATGTTACTCAAAACATTTGGTTTTTTACATCAACATTAAATTTATCAAATTCAAAGAGAACTGTGAAATATGCATATTGGTGTTTTTAAAGAGAATAGGCAAACTAATTATGAAATGTTATGTTTACTAAAGAGAAGTAAGATTAACAGAACATGCTTAGAAGCAGTGGGGTTACAGATGACCTACATGTCAAACATTTAGTTAGGTAAAGGGTTGAATGTACTATATTCTTTCTATACTCAGGAAAGAGTGTGTTAATAATAGTATCCTTTTTTGAAAAACATCAAGCATCTTTATATAAAAATATAAAGTTACTATAAAATAGTTATTATAAAAATAAACAAGATTAAGCTAAACTGACTATAATTTAAAACAATGCATCTTAAAGAAAACCTGAGCTACATGGCAGAAAACAGAATTGCTTTTACCTAAAACTTCATTTTCAGTGATTTAACAGACACTACATCCAAACATAACACAAAACACTAAATGCCAAATAGTAAGATCATTTAGTACTTGTATTAAAAATTAAAAAATATTAAACTACCATCCTTAATATATGAAAGACTCTTAGTGTAATGCAACTTAGGGAAAGTTAAAACTACTATTTTAAGACCGATACAGGGTAATGATTATCATATATAAATATTGGGTAAGCCAAAAGTTCACTGGGGTTTTTCTGTAACATCTTAGGGAAAAAACCCTAACGAACTTTTTGGCCAACCCAATATAAATATATATTGCTTCAAAAATTAGTTTTTATTACATACAGAAAAGTTCATCATTCATATTGAGGCTGCACCTGTGACTTTACATAATACACAACTTATGAAGAAGCCATCAGTTCTATACAATTCAAAATGCTTGTGGACAAAGTTTTAAATAATTACCACCTCTTAAAAGTAATGATGCTGCAAAATAAAACCAATAACAATTGAATGCTAGTTGAATAAAAATACACATAAACTGCTTAAACAGTTCAAATACTAAAGTGAAACTATTTAGTCATAATACTGAGTAAAATATTTTATTCACTTGGTAATGGCAAAGATAAGAGGTATTAATATATTAAACTGCTTGCAAATAATTAGTTATTAAATTTTCCTAATCTCAGTCCTAGATAAGAAAAACTACTCTGAAAATAATCCCCCCAAGTAGTCATATCTTTAATAATTTATGCTAAAATTATTCAATTATGACTTTGTTTTAGTCAAACTTTTATTTCGAGAATTTATATCCCTTAATACTTTTACCTTTCTACCAAGCAGAGGCATTGCTCTCATCAAAAATCAAATGATTAAGGATCACAATGTTTAAAACTCAAAAGCATATTCACAGAAAATGAATAAAATTTCTGACATGTTCCATAATTAACAAAAACATTTGTAACACTATTTTCATTTTGTATGGCTCTAACTTTTTCAAAGGAAATTTACATAAACTGTATCTCCAACTTAGAGTTAAATCAGTAGCCACAAAAATTCAAATTGGCAAATGAAACTAAATCTGAGGTCTCTCATCTCAGAGTATCTTCTTTCTTCCTATTGTCATTCTTTTTTTAAAATTGAATGTGAAAACCTATTTGATTATTTCAGAATGTAGTATTGGTTATACAAAAGAAATACATAAAAACTAACTACAAAAGAATATTTATGTTCCTGAAATCTATCTAGTAAAATATATAGTTTTTTTTGGAAGTACAAAACCACTGGAAGAATCCTTTCAGTTCATGTGGCTATAAAATTACACGTATATAAATTGTTTAAGTATATTCATCATAGTTTCAATTTTTCCAAAAAATACTCCCCAAAGAAAAATTTCATTTTAATTGCACGTATATACTATTATATTCTAAAGACTGCATTGTCCAAAACAAAAGCTACTAGCCACATGTAATAATTTAAATTTAAATTAATGAAAATAAAACAAAAACTTCGGTTCTTTAATCTCATTAGCACGTTTCAAATACTCAATAACCACATGTGGCTAGAGGCTACCGGCTGCCATATAGAACAGCAAAGATACAGCACATTTCCACCACTGCATAAAGTTCTATTGAGAGCAGGGTTTTATACATTTAATCATTAATTTTATTTTATTTATTTTTATTAGTCATCAATTTTATACACATCAATGTATACATGTCAATCCTAATCGCCCAATTCAGCACACCACCATCCCCACTCCACTGTGGTTTTCCCCCCTTGGTGTCCATACGTTTGTTCTCTACATCTGTGTCTCAACTTCTGCCCTGCAAACCGGTTCATCTGTACCAATTTTCTACATACATGTGTTAATATTATTATATATATAATATATTATTATTAATAATAATAATATTAATATTATAATCACATGCTATTATTAATTAATATTATAATTAATAATGTATTAATAACAAATTATTAATATATTATATTAATATATGTAATATAATAATAATATATATAACGCACATACATGCATTAATATACGGTATTTGTTTTTCTCTTTCTGACTTCACTCTGTATGACAGTCTCTAGATCCATCCACATCTCTACAAATGACTCAATTACGTTCTTTTTTATGGCTGAGTAAAATTCCATTGTAAAATTCCATTTATTCCATTGAATGGAGTAAAATTCCATTCCATATGTGCCACAACTTCTTTATCCATTCGTCTGTCGATGGGCATTTAGGTTGCTTCCATGACCTGGCTATTGTAAATAATGCTGCAATGAACATTGGTGTGCATGTGTCTTTTTCAATTATGCTTTTCTCTGGGTATATGCCCAGTAGTGGGATTGCTGGATCATATGGTAATTCTATTTTTGGTTTTTTAAGGAACCTCCATACTTTTCTCCATAGTGGCTGTATCAATTTACATTCCCACCAACAGTGCAAGAGGGTTCCCTTTTCTCCACACCGTATCCAGCACTTCTTGTTTGTAGATTTTCTGATGATGCCCATTCTACCTGGTGTGAAGTGATACCTCATTGTAGTTTTGATTTGCATGGCTCTAATAATTAGTGTGTTGAGCAGCTTTTCATGTGCTTCTTGGCCATCTGTATGTCTTCTTTGGAGAAATATCTATATAGGTCTTCTGCCCATTTTTGGATTGGGTTGTCTGTTTCTTTAATATAGAGCTGCATGAGCTGTTTATATATTTTGGAGATTAATCCTTTGTGCAATGATTCGTTTGTGAATATTTTCTCCCATTCTGAGGGTTGTCTTTTCGTCTTGTTTATGGTTTCCTTTGCTGTGCAAAAGCTTTGGAGTTTCATTAGGTCCCATTTGTTTATTTTTGTTTTTATTTCCATTACTCTAGGAGATGGATCAAAAAAGATCTTGCTGTGATTTATGTCAAAGAGTGTTCTTCCTATGTTTTCCTCTAAGAGTTTTATAGTGTCTGGCCTTACATTTAGGTCTTTAATCCATTTTGAGTTTCTTTTTGTGTATGGTGTTAGGGAGTGTTCTAATATCATTCTTTTATATGTAGCTGTCCAGTTTTCCCAGCACCACTTATTGAAGAGACTGTCTTTTCTCCATTGTATATCTTTGCCTCCTTTGTCATAGATTAGTTGACCATAGGTGCGTGGGTTTATCTCTGGGCTTTCTATCTTGTTCCATTGATCTATGTTTCTGTTTTTGTGCCAGTACCATGTTGTCTTGATTACTGTAGCTTTGTAGTATAGTCTGAAGTCTGGGAGTCTGATTCCTCCAGCTCCGTTTTTTTCCCTCAAGACTGCTTTGGCTGTTCGAGGTCTTTTGTGTCTCCATACAAATTTTAAGATGATTTGTTCTAGTTCTGTAAAAAATGCCATTGGTGGGGCTTCTCTGGTGGCGCAGTGGTTGCGAGTCCACCTGCCGATGCAGGGGATGTGAGTTCGAGCCCCGGTCCGGGAAGATCCCGCGTGCCGCGGAGTGGCTGGGCCTGTGAGCCATGGCTGCTGAGCCTGCGCGTCTGGAGCCTGTGCTCCGCAGCGGGAGGGGCCGTAACGGTGAGAGGCCCGTGTACCGCAAAAAAAAAAAAAAAAAAAAAAATGCCATTGGTAATTTGATAGGGATTGCATTGAATCTGTAGATTGCTTTGGGTAGTATAGTCATATTCACAATATTGATTCTTCCAATCCAAGAACATGGTATATCTCTCCATCTGTTGGTATCACCTTTAATTTCTTTCATCAGTGTCTTATAATTTTCTGCATACAGGTCTTTTGTTTCTTTAGGTAGGTTTATCCTTAGGTATTTTATTCTTTTTGTTGCAATGGTAAATGGGAGTGTTTCAGTAATTTCTCTTTCAGATTTTTCATCATTAGTGTATAGGAATGCAAAAGATTTCTGTGCATTAATTTTGTATCCTGCAACTTCACCAAATTCATTGATTAGCTCTAGCAGTTTCCTGGTGGCATTTTTAGGATTCTCTGTGTATAGTATCATGTCATCTACAAACAGTGACAGTTTTACTTCTTCTTTTCCAATTTGTATTCCTTTTATTTCTTTTCCTTCTCTGATTGCCGTGGCTAGGACTTCCAACACTATGTTGAATACCAGTGGCGAGAGTGGACATCCTTGTCTTGTTCCTGATCTTAGAGGAAATGCTTTCAGTTTTTCACCATTGAGAATGATGTTTGCTGTGGGTTGGTCATATATGGCCTTTATTATGTTGAGGTAGGTTCCCTCTATGCCCACTTTCTGGAGAGTTTTTATCATAAATGGGTGTTGAATTTTGTCAAAAGCTTTTTCTGCATCTATTGAGATGATCATATGGTTTTCATTCTTCAATTTGTTAATATGGTGTATCACATTGATTTGCGTATATTGAAGAAACCTTGCATCCCTGGAATAACTCCCACTTGATCATGGTGTATCCTTTTAATGTGTTGTTGGATTCTGTTTGTTAGGATTTTTGCATCTATATTCATCAGTGATATTGGTCTGTAATTTTCTTTTTTTGTAGTATCTTTGTCTGGTTTTGGTATCAGGGTGATGGTGGCCTCACAGAATGAGTTTGGGAGTGTTCCTTCCTCTGCAATTTTTTGGAAGAGTTTGAGAAGGATGGGTGTTAGCTCTTCTCTAAATGTTAGATAGAATTCACCTGTGAAGCCATCTGGTCCTGGACTTGTGTTTGTTGGAAGATTTTTAATCACAGTTTCAATCTCATTACTTGTGATTGGTCTGTTCATATTTTCTGTTTCTTCCGGGTTCAGTCTTGGAAGGTTATACCTTTCTAAGAATTTGTCCATTTCTTTCAGGTTGTCCATTTTATTGGCATAGAGTTGCTTGTAGTAGTCTCTTAGGATGCTTTGTATTTGTATTTCTGCAGTGTCTGTTGTAACTTCTTTTTCATTTCTAATTTTATTGATTTGAGTCCTCTCCCTCTTTTTCTTGATGAGTCTGGCTAATGGTTTATCAATTTTGTTTAACTTCTCAAAGAACCAGCTTTTAGTTTTATTGATCTTTGCTATTCTTTTCTTTGTTTATTTCTACTCTGATCTTTATGATTTCTTTCCTTCTGCTAACTTTGGGTTTTGTTTGTTCTTCTCTCTCTAGTTCCTTTAGGTGTAAGGTGAGATTATTTACTTGAGATTTTTCTTGTTTCTTTAGGTAGGCTTGTATAGCTATAAACTTCCCTCTTAGAACTGCTTTTGCTGCATCCCATAGGTTTTGGATCATCATGTTTTCATTGTCATTTGTCTCTAGGTATTTTTTGATTTCCTCTTTGATTTCTTCAGTGACCTCTTGGTTATTTAGTAACGTATTGTTGAGCCTCCATGTGTTTGTGTTTTTTACGTTTTTTTCCCTGTAATTCATTTCTGATCCATAGAGTTGTGGTTAGAAAAGATGCTTGATAATGATTTCAATTTTCTTAAATTTACTGAGGCTTGATTTGTGACCCAAGATGTGATCTATCCTGGAGAACGTTCCATGCACACTTGAGAGGAAAGTGTAATCTGCTGTTTTTGGATGGAATGTCCTATAAATATCAATTAAATCTATCTGGTCTATTGTGTCGTTTTAAAGTCCTTATTTAGCTTCATTTTGGATGATTTGTACATTTGTGTAAGTGAGGTGTTAGAAGTGCCCCACTATTATTATGATACTGTCGATTTCCTCTTTTATCTGTTAGCAGTTGCCTTATGTATTGAGGTGCTTCTATGCTGGGTGCATATATATTTATAATTGTTATATCGTCTTTTTGGATTGATCCCTTGATCATTATGTAGTGTCCTTCCTTGTCTCTTGTAACATTCTTTATTTTAAAGTCTATTTTATCTGATATGAGTATAGCTACTCCAGGTTTCTTTTGATTTCCATTTGCATGGAATGTCTTTTTCCATCCCCTCACTTTCAGTCTGTGTGTTTCCCTAGGTCTGAAGTGGGTCTCTTGTAGACAGCATATAGATGGGTCTTCTTTTTGTATCCATTCAGCAAGCCTGTGTGTTTTGGTTGGAGCATTTAATCCATTCACATTTAAGGTAATTATCAATATGTATGTTCCTATGACCATTTTCTTAATTGTTTTGGGTTTGTTTTTGTAGATCCTTTTCTTCTCTTGTGTTTCCCACTTAGAGAAGTTTCTTTAGCATTTGTTGGAGAGCTGGTTTGGTGGTGCTGAATTCTCTTAGCTTTTGCTTGTCGGTAAAGCTTTTGATACCTCCATCGAATCTGAATGAGATCCTTGCTGGTCAGAGTAATCTTGGTTGTAGCTTCTTCCCTGTCATCACTTTAAGTATATCATGCCACTCCCTTCTGGTTTGTAGAGTTTCTGCTTAGAAATCAGCTGTTAACCTTATGGGAGTTCCCTTGTATATTAATTGTCATTTTTCCCTTGCTGCTTTCAATAATTGTTTTCTGTCCTTAATTTTTGTGAATTTGATTACTATGTGTGTGTGCATGTTTCTCCTTGTGTTTATCCTGTATGGGACTCTCTGCACTTCCTGGACTTGGGTCGCTATTTCCTTTCCCATGTTAGGGATATTTTCGACTATAATGTCTTCAAATATTTTCTCTGGTCCTTTCTCTCTTCTCCTTCTGGGACCCCTATAATACAAATGTTGTTGCGTTTAATGTTGTCCCAGAGCTCTCTTTGGTTGCCTTCATTTCTTTTCATTCTTTTTTCTTATCTTTTCATTCTTTTTTCTTATTCTGTTCCACAGTAGTGAGTTCCACCATTCTGTATTCCAGGTCACTTATCCATTCTTCTGCCTCAGTTATTCTGCTATTGACTCCTTCTAGTGTAGTTTTCATTTCAGTTATTGTATTGTTCATCTGTTTGTTTGTTCTTTAATTCTCCTAGGTCTTTGTTAAACATTTCTTGCATCTTCTCGATCTTTGCCTCCATTGTGTTTCTGAGGTCCTGGATCATCTTCACTTGGTAGTATTCTGAATTCTTTTTCTGGAAGGTTGCCTATCTCCACTTCATTTAGTTGTTTTCCTGGGGTTTTGTCTTGTTCCCTCATCTGGTACATAGCCCTCTGCCTTTTCATCTTGTCTATCTTTCTGTGAATGTGGTTTTTGTTCCACAGGCTGCAGGATTGTAGTTCTTCTTGCTTCTGCTGTCTGCCCTCTGGTGGATGAGGCTAAGAGGTTGATCTAATCATTGATTTTAAACAAATTATTTTAGTCAAAGCAATACCAAAGATGGCTACTTGGTCTTCAAATCTATTTAATGCTCAAGCTTGTGAAGTCACAGAGGATGAATTAATTTGTATCCAGTTTGTTAAATCTGAGTATTTGAGAAATGTTTTACCATTTAAATTAGGAAAACACCACCACAAAGTAGCAAAAGTTCTTTGCTTTCATATCTGCAAGTGATTCCTTCCAAGTGGCCTGTTATTCCATCCATTAATCTAGAACAGAATTTTATGAGTGGTGCTACTTATAACACTGTTCCTGGGTATTAGTAAAAAATATATGAAAAAGAATTCCATGGTCAAATAAATTTGGACAATATTACATTCTGTACTCCTTTACTCAATGTACAATGCAATTAGCATTTCAAAACTCAAATACACACACACTTTTTTAAAAACCTGCTTTACTTTTTCTTACTGATATGACCCCAGAACACTCATTTTATGTGTATTAACATCCTCCACAGACAGCTTGGAAAGAAGTATAATCTTCAGTAATTGGTATTATATAAAATATCTTACTCTTCAGCCACCATACTTAGCGGGATTCTTCCTTTTTAGCTGCCTCCATTTAAACTACCAGGGAATAGAAAATGAACCTTTCATACACTTGAGTAATGCAGAACCAAAGGAAGAGAAAAATGAACCTTTCATACACTTGATTAATGCAGAACCAAAGTCTATCTCTAAGACTGCTGACAAAAAGGTGTTTGGCTAAAAAAAGTCCCCTCTATATGAAAATGATACCTACAGGTGGAAGAAGCCATTTTTAAATTTTCACCTCTCAGAATCATCCAAAGTCCAGCCCATGAAGCTTCTTCTCCAACCCCCAGGCTCATCCTCCTAGCTCTGGTTTCCTGAGTGACGAATGCTTCTTCTCTGAGTGATATAAACAGAAAACAGTCCTACTGCACAGGACTACACACTTGTTTTTACGACTGTTTTTAAATGGAGCAGTTTTGGGTTCATAGCCAAACTAAGAGGACATTACAGAGATTTCCCATATACCCCTCACCCCGACACACGCACAGCCATCCCCCACCAGAGTGGTACGTTTGTTACAACTGATGAACCTACACTACACATCATTATCACTGGAGTCCATAGTTTACATTAGGGTTCACTCTTGGTGTTGTGCATTCTATGTACCATACATAGTATTTTCACTGACCTAAAAATCCTCTGTGCTCTGCTTATTCATTCCTCACCATCTCCAAACCCCTGACAAGCACTGATCTTTTTACTCTTTCCATAGTTTTGCCTTTTCCAGAATGTCAGGTAGTTGGAACCATACAGTAGGTTGCCTTTTCAGAGTCCCTTCTTTCACTTAGTAATATATATTTAAGGTCCCTCCATGTCTTCTTAGTGCTGAATAATATACTGCTGTCTGGATGTACCACACTTTATTCATCCATTCACCTACTGAAGGACATCTTGCTTGCTTGCAAGTTTGGCAATTATGAATAAAGCTGGTATACATATTTGTATGCAGGTTTTTGTGTGAACATAAGTTTTCAACTCCTTTGGGTAAGTACCAAGGAACATGAATGCTGGACTGTAAGGTAAGAGTATGTTTAGTTTTATAAGAAACTGCCAAACCGTCTTCCAAAGTGGCGGTACCACTTCCTATTCCCACCAGCAACATACAACAGTTCCTGTTGCTCTGCATTCTGGTCAGCATCTGGTATTGCCAGTGTACTGGATTTTGGCCATTCTAACAGATGTATAGAGGTATCTCGTTTTAACTGGCATTTCCCTGATGACATATAACGTGGAACATCTTTTCATATGCTTGTTTGCTATGCATATATCGTCTTTAGTGAGGTGCCTGTTAGGAGGTCTTTGGCCCATTTTTTAATCAGGTTGTTTGTTTTCTTATAGTTGAATTTTAAGAGTTGTTTACATATTTTGTTTACATATTTTACATCCTTTATCAGATGTGAACAATGGGTGCTTTTGTTATTTATATCTTTATTCACAGACTAGAAAGGGCAAATATGCTTTCCTGCTTTATCAATTTCAGAACAGGTCAAACTAACCCCTAGCAAGAAAATATTCTTTTTCAACATGCAAGAGCCTAGAGTCAGTTCCAAAAAACCCCACAAAGCAAAAAAACTAATCACATCACAAAATTCTCTTAATCTTATATAAAACTTACTGAAATCCTATGTAAAACTTTAAAATCTGTTTTTTGTATGGTTCACCCTTAGCCTTGAAATTTATTATAGTTTATAATCTATTACGGAAATATGATTACTATCTGCTAATTATTTTACTGTACTTACATAGATGATCCTTAATATTAAGGTACTGATAAAGCTGGCAAGAAATGAAACAGAATTACTTGAAAAATCAATGATAATTAAATTAATAATTAAGATTAGAGTCTGATTTTAAGTTACAGAAACGTTTTAAAAATAGATAATGACAAACCCTTCTTTGTTTACAACTATGTCTTTTAGAGTTTACAACTATGTCTTTTAGAAATTTGATTTTCTTTTGACTAATAAAATTTTTCTTAACTTTTTAAAAACTTTTAACTTAAAAGATCGTCTTGAAAAGACTATCCTGATTAAAAAGGAGCACAAAAAACTGGGATTCTTTTTTTTTATTTTTTAAGACTTTGATGTGGACCATTTTTTTTTTTAAAGTCTTTATTGAATTTGTTACAGTATTGCTCCTGTTTTATGTTTTGGTTTTTTGGCCCTGAGGCATGTGGGATCTTAGCTCCCCGACCAGGGATCAAACCGACACCCCCTGCATTGTAAGGCAAAGTCTTAACCACTGGACTGCCAGGGAACTCCCTGTGATTTTAATATTATGCTTTGCTTTTCTGGTAACAGTATATAAGTATATATAGTTTTATAACCAGATATAAACATAAATAGCCTCTTCACTAGTTAACAAGGAGTAAAGAAAAGGAAGAGTTCAGCTGAAAAAAGCTTTAGGAATTCAGTGATAGCAGTTACACACTCAAATTTTTTCATCATGCTCCAGCTATATACTAACTTATGTGCTCATTTTGTTAGATCACTTTCAAAGTGCAGTCCCTGGATGAGCAGCATCAGCATCATCTGAAAACAAGTTAGAAATGCAAATTCTCAGGCTCAATAGCAGAATTACCAAATCTGGAATTCTTAGATAAAGCCCAGCAATCTGTGTTCTAAGAAGCTGACCATATACTCACTCATTTTTCTTATAGGCTAATAACCATTTACAAGTATAATATCAAATTTCATATAATTACATCTTTGGAAATTAACATAAACTAATGTAAATATTGTTTGGAGCCATGTAGAAAGTAATATTGCTAGAGAGAAATTTCTCTTTACCAAGGAACATTAAACAGTAGTCTCCAGCAAGGACTAAGATATGACTGAATATTTAAGTAAAATTTATAAAATCCATGTCTATTTAGGCCTCAAAAGTGTTCACAACTGAATGGAAGTCTGTGAAGTAATAGTTTGTGATTTTCTAGATTATTAATGAGGGAGCTTATTCAGAAGAGTTAAGAAACTATATTTCTGTTTCCAGATCTCAAGGTGAGGGGGAGGGAGGATGTTGGTGGTAAATCTCTGGAATGCAATTTTAAAAAATAAGAAATACCACAGAAATCAACTATTGAATCTGTGCTAGACATGATAAAAGTATTTGCCTTACTCTATAAGAAATGTTAATTTGAGAAAAAGCAATCATAAATGTGCCCCAAATCTTAAGAATATTCATAGTAAATCTATTTCTAAGAATTAACCTAAGATGTACACCAAGAGAAGCAGTAGAAATAAATGTCTATCGATAGAGAAAAGAAAAATTGTGGCACATTCTTATAATACAAAAAACCACACTACATAGACTGTAATCCCACTTTAGTAAGCAAGTACACACAAAGAGAAAAAGACTTTAAAGAGATACTTCAAAATATAAATGGTGGTAAGAATTCTAGATAATTCTACAGTAAATCCTTTTTTTTTCTCCAGCTGAGAAAAATCAAGATTTAAAAAAAGACTTAAAGTCATGTTTAGGAATACTTAATGGCATGAGTAAATGTTATGATTTATTAAAATCATACAAAATAAATAATAAAATCATATTTACTACCTGCAGTATCATCTGAACTCTTTTTAAAATGGTCTGTGGTTTTTAAATTTTTATTTTTTAAATGCAAATAATCAAAATATAAGAGGATATGCATCAAAATGTTAAAAATGGCTGTCTGGATATTAGAATTATAAGCAACTTATTTTGAGATTTTTGGTATTTTCCAAATCTTCTGCAGTGACTCCTGTTTCAAATTTAGAAGCAGGATTTTAAAAAAATGAGAAAGATAGCTATGTAATAGAATCAGTAAGTGGGGATGTATACCTACTCTGAGAAAGCCCAACATAGAATTACAAAAATTGTAACTTTAGATGCAAACCTCAAATCTATCTTGGAAGACAGGTTACATGTAAGTTAAGATGTTAGTATACATCACATAAAATATTTTTCCCTAGTCAGCGTTTCCTTTGACTAGGGGTTGGGGTTCTCTCACAACTGCAAGTGCCTGTACGTAGTTTATCACTGGCTATGGGAATGGAATTGGAGACTTTAGAAAAGCTGAAATATTTAAGTGTTTAGAGTAACTGAAAACTGAAGGTAACTGAAATATCCAACACCTAGAAATATTAGTGGAAAGTTATTGATGAGAATATTGACAGGAAATTATAATTCAGTTTGGATATGTCTTTCATGTTGTACTTTAATTCTATGGAGGAAAAAGTATGTATAAAAATGTTTTCCTGAAAAAGTTAGAGAGCTACCATATGATCCAGCAATTCCTAGAGAAATGAAAACATATGTAAACACAAAAACTTGTGTGCAAAGGTTCATAGAAGTTCACCAACTCATGAATGTACAAATAAACTGTAGTATGTCCATACCATGAAATATTATTTGGCATTACAAAGGAATGAAGTACTGATACCATGCTACCACATGGATGAAACTTAAAAATACTATACTAAATGAAAAAAGGCAGAAACCAGAGGCTACAAAGTGTATGAGTCCATTGATATGAAATGTTCAGAAAATGCAAATGTAGAGCGGCAGGAAGTAGACTACTGACTGGGTGCCTATGGCTGAGGAAAAGAAGACTGGGGGGAAATAGTGAGTGACTGCTAATGGTTTCCTTTCGTAAAAACAGAAATATTCTAAAATTGATTATGGCAATGGTTGCACAATTATATTAAGAACCATGAATTCTACACTCTAAATAGATGAACTGTATGCTATATAAGTTATACCTCAATAAAACTGTTATTAAAAATATTTATGTCAAAGAGGAAATTACAAATCAATCTCATTTTTCAATTTAAAAAAAGCCACGTATTTCTGAACCTGAAAGTCCCAAGCATTGTTTGTATTTTCTCAAAAATAATTGGTATTTTCTGTCATGCTTTTCTTGCCAAGTTTCAAATCACACAGCAGCACTAGTCGAGTAATATAACAGAAAAGAGTAGGAGGCACTGTACATTAATAATCTACCTAGTCAGGTTTCTCAAGTCATTGTGAGAACATTTAACACAGGAACTAATGTAACATAAAATAAACTGTATATCAGAAATACTATTCTCTGGCTTCTTACAGAAACAGTTATTAAATTGACTCTTGACAGTTTCTGCTTTAACCAAAAGGAGATGGTACTATGAAGAATTAAAAGTATAAACAATATTTCAATTTAGTATTCAGTATTTACACTTAATAATACCCATTCTAACAAGTTCTCTATTATTGTGGATAAATTTAAAACCAAATGATGAGATCTAATTTTCAGTTTTTAGAGAGCATTAAAACATATTCATTCTTTTGTGCTATAATTTTTAAAATTACAATTTGCTTTGGTGGCTGTGTTTCAGAAAACTGATTCCACTAGTAAAAAAATTGAGAGCAATTTTACTTTTTCAAAAGTGATATTTCCGAACACTTTAAAAAAATACATTTAACAATTGCACTGGATTATAGCTGCCTCAGTATTATCCAATAAATTACTTTTTATTGTTTCTTAATAGCTTTTAATGTTTAATGTCACACCTGACAGAAAATCAGCAACATAGGTGACTACTAGATATCTACCAAAAACGTTTCCATACCATTCTGAAGTTATAAAAACCAGTAGTGTTCAACTGATGATAGCATAAATATCATCAATGGGATACCTAAGTAATGAGAAAGGGAGTGGGAGTTTCTGTAGCAATATAAGTCCACTGTCCCATACATGGACCTATAAATCTGAAGTACCATTTCTTATTTGTAAGAATGTACAGTGGAAAACAATAGCTACTTCTGACTGAATGAGCCCTGACCCACCAGAAACTGTTTAACCGTGTTTCAGAGCCCTATCATGCCCTGGAGTTAGTTGCATCATTTCTATGCCATTTCTTACCAATCCAGATTTAATGTTCATAATTGCATAATCAATTATTGATACCAGTAATACTGTCCTCTCAATTCAGTATTATTATATTTAAACCTGCTGACAGTAAAATACTATAGACTCCAATACAAAGCAGGTAACATTTTTGAACATCTACTATGTCCTATTTACTGTGCTAGAAGCTTACTATGTGATCCTCATTTTAATAGGTACTAGTGTTATCTCCCAAAAGCTTTAAGAATGTCAACAGCACAAAAAAGCTGTTTTCACTTGGTTTATACTAATGTTTCCTACCAATATGATGTATTCTATGCCAATCATTTATTAAAAAATTTATACCAAGTTATTGACAACTTGAAAGGCATACTGCTTTCTCATACTGCACCCACCCTTAACTATGATCTGATTCTATCTGACTCTTAAATTCTTAAAGCTTAATGTCTCTAATAAATGTCTTTCTAAATAAATGCTATTTATTATTATCACAGGACTTTTGATAGAAAATTGATGGATTTTAAGATATAAAAGGTTGAGAACCAATGTACCAGACAACAAAGGTCAAGAAGATAGAGTGAGAGGGTTGTTCCAAATAAATACAACCTATTTCACAACTTTACCTAGAGCTAGTTTAGGGGTAAAGGTGAGGGAGGAGATAAAGGAAAACAGGCTGTTTTTGTTACCTGTAAAATATTTCTGGTAATGGGAAGAAAACTGGGTATATGGGCAACAGGAGTATGGGGAAGGCTCTTTGCTATTTACCTTCTACTTTTGATTTAAATCAATACATTAACTATTAAAAATTAATACGTAGAATTTTGGGTTTCTGCTAGTTTTAAAGACAGTATTTGAAACTGATGAGTAAAACAGTAAATATTTTAGCTATGGATTTAAATTTTTCATCAGTACAGCTGAGTATATTCCTGTGGCAACCAAAAATATTACTCCCTGAACTAGGAACACGACTACTATCATGTGGATTGTTCAACTCTAGAATTATACAATCCTGTCTTTTAATTAGCTAATGGCGGGAAAAAAAAGTAAAGGCGATCCTGTACAAGACAGAATCTTTATAAACTTACTCAAGAGCCAGTTGGAGACCAGCTCCATAAAAATAACAATTTAGGTCCCTGGAATGCAATCTAGGAGGCCAAGATGGCCTAATCTTTAGACTTGCTTTCATTTCAAGAAAAGCTTCCCACCACCGTCCAGAATTGTTCCAGCAACTACCACTTCTTAAACTTTAACAGCAAGCTCTTCAACAAGGGCACAGGAAACCCAAACAGCTGTATCAAGAATAACTTTTGGTCAGGAAATGAGTTTCTGATCAGAGTGGTAAAACTGAAAGTTCTTTTTTATACCTATTACTAATTTGAGATATACCATTTACTCCTTTGATGAAAGTTCTCCCCAACCAAGCTCCTTTCATGAAGGGAAGAAAAGAATAGAGTATTTAAATAGCAAAGAATTTATATATTTTAGTTTGGAGTTGTTAATTTTATCGAATGTTGGCTAAAGTCAAACGCTAAGTACTTATTCCAGATCTGTTTCTTAAATATGAAAAAGATTTCTAGGGAAAAATGCTGGCATAGAGATAGGATCACAAAACTCCATACACTCAAACTTAATGAAATGAAGAAAACTAAAAGGTTACTTTATGTACTTTTTGGCATGTTTAAATATTTCATACTGTAAAATTTGAAAATTAATTAAAAACAATAAAATATCAAAGAAGAATATCATCTAGAGAAAAGAAAGCAGAAGTGTACAGAATTTCATTTAAAAATCTTACCATTCCATTTCTTACCCTTCAAAAAATACAAGAGGTAAATGAAAAGTTCTGAAATCTTTCTCTGATACCAACTTTTCAGAGAAGATGAATGAGGGGGATAGACAAGCAGTCAAAGTGGAAGGACTCATATAGAGTAAAAGCTACTCTCACCTCAACTGGCCATCAGACATTTTTAAAAAACTGTCACGTTTACCATGTCATTTTTCCCTAACAAGGAGAAGTATGGCAGATGACTCAAAAATACATATAAATGGCTCAAAGCTAATTATCTCCAGCAATAAGCAAGATTTATCAGAACAGAAAGACAAAAACACTAAGAAGTAAAAACCATGGGAAACAGGTGGGAAGAAAGAAGGAAGAAATTTCTATTGGAAGTTCCCCTTCTCAGCTGTGAATTAAGAGTGCCATGGCCAATACCCAGATGTCCACCTATCTTTAACCCTCTGCTAGTAAATGTAAATAATTCATAGTAATTACTTATTGACAATGTTTCAGTCATTATTCTTAGCATTTCAAACGCATTACCTCAATTTAACCCTTACAATAATCCTATGAGGTATAATATCCCATTAACAAATGAGGAAACTGAGGCAAAGAGGTAATTTGCCCAAAATTACAAAGCTAAAAAATGCTGGAGCCAAGATTCAAAACCAAGCCATCTGATTCAAAACCAGAGCTCTTGGCCAATGAAAAGAAAAGAGAGTTTACAATATTTGTATCATGAAAAGGTTCAGTTCAGGGAAAATAATATTAATCAAGGCATTCTGTAACAATAAACAATATCAACCATAAGAAAGACATAATGGGGCTTCCCTGGTGGTGCAGTGGTTGAGGGTCCACCTGCCGATGCAGGGGACACGGGTTCATGCCCTGGTCTGGGAAGAACCCACATGCCGCGGAGCGGCTGGGCCCGTGGGCCATGGCCGCTGAGCCTGCGCGTCCGGAGCCTGTGCTCCGCAACGGGAGAGGCCACAACAGTGAGAGGGCCGCATACCCCCAAAAAAAAAAAGAAAAAGAAAGACATAATGAACATACATCTTTAAAACATCTGTATTATCATCAAAATGTAAGGCAAATGACCACTGGAAACAGAAATCAACAGAAGTTTTAACTCAAGAAGATCCAGCTCATGATAGAACAGACAGACAGACATAAAGTGACCTATATGGAAACTGAATAATATAATTAATAAGGCTGAATTAATACGTAATGTATTCTTTATCTAAAAGTAAAGACTGTACCTCATTTTCAAATACAGAGAATTAAGAAAACAACAAATCAAAGGCTACAACGAAAACTTCAATGAAGTTTCCAAAAACCTATTAGTCTATGCTATAATGCAATAAAACTAGAAATTAAAGTTTTACTAGGAAAAGAAACTTTAACCATTTAGAAGTTAAAAACAAAACAAAATACTCTCATATGCTAAACAGGATATCAAAACTGAAATTGAATATCTTGAAAATACAAATAATGGAAACATATACTAGCCAAAGCTGAGCTCAGAAGATAAATCTTGGCATAAAACACTTACTAAACAGTAAATATCACAAATACAAAATTAAGCATTCATCTTCAGAATCCAGAAAAAGAACAATACACATGCCAGGAAGGCAGAAGAAAGGCAAAGACAGAGCAAAGTCAGAGGGCAATGAACTAGAAAAAAAAAAAACACAGTAAAATTAATTCAACACCTTAAAAAGTTTTAATATAGTATATAACCTAATAAACGTAATCACTCAAACACAAATATACAATATTAAAAATAAGAATGAGGGCTTCCCTGGTGGCACAGTGGTTAAGAATCCTCCTGCCAATGCAGGGGACATAGGTTCAAGCACTGGTCTGGGAAGATCCCACATGCCATGGAACAGCTAAGCCTGTGTGCCACAACTACTGAGCCTGCGCTCTAGAGCCCGTGAGCCACAACTACTAAGCCTGCGTGCCTAGAGCCCGTGCTCCACAACAAGAGAAGCCACCACAATGAGAAGCCCGCGCACCCCAACGAAGAGTAGCCCCCACTCGCCACAACTAGAGAAAGCCCGCACACAGCAACGAAGACCCAACATAGCCTAAAATAAATAAATAAAAACGAGAATAGAAAAACAACTGCAGATATACAAAAAATTAAAAGAATTATAGAAGAGTACTTTGTGAAACTCTATGAAAATACACTTGAAAATTTGGATGAAGTGGATTATATTCTAGGAAACAAAAAACTGAACAAAAGAAGTAGAAATCAAAAAAGACCAAGAGCCATGGAATAAACAGATTTACTAAAGAGCTATAATCCAAAATCATACTAGTCAGCTTCATAGGTAAAATTCTTTCAGACCGAAGTAACAGATAATAGAGATGATATTTACACCATGCCAGAGCAGAGGAAGGAAATCTTGCAAAATCTTTTTATGAAACAATATAGCACAGAAATCTAAGGATTACATTATGAGAAAGAAAAAATTTCAGACCTCATTTCTGAATATTGAAACAAATATAATAAATTTTAAACACTTCAACTGCCACTGTATATTTTAAAAAAGAACTCCATAAATGAATAGTATTTATTCCAGAAATGTAATTATGACCAATTATTAAGTAATCTATTAAAAAATTCACCAAATTATAGGTTATGAGTCAAAACAACCTTCATTTCAAAGATGAAATGGCATTTCAAACATAATGAATCACTCTTCATTTAAAAAAAAAAGAAAAACAATTGGTAAAATATGCACGTATGCTTGATGCTACCATTGTCAGAGTGAACACACTACCTTTTTTAAATTGAGGTATAACTGACGTACAACATTATATTAGTTTTGGGTGTACAACATAATTCACTATTTGTGTATACTGCTAAATGATCACCACAGTAAGTCTAGTGAACATCTGTCACCATACATACTTACAGAAAGTTTTTTCCTTGTGATGAGAACTTTTAAGAGTTTCTTTCTTAGCAACTTTCGAATATGCAATACAACATTATCAAGTATAGGTGCCATGCTGTACATTACATCCCCATGACTTTAGTACTGGAAGTTTGTACTTTTTGACTCCCTTCACCCATTTCAACTACTCTCAACCCCCCTCCATCCCTAGAAACCACCAATCTGTTCTCTGCATCTATGAGACGGTGGGTTTGTTGTTTTGTTTTAGATTCCACATGTATAATACCGTATTTTTTATCTGACATTTCAGTTAGCATAATACCCTCAAGGTCCATCCATGTTGTCACAGATGGCAAGATTTCCTCCTTTTTTATGGTTGAATAATATTTTTTATCTATTCATTTTTTTGATCCATTCATGCATCAGTGGACACTTAGGTTGTACCCCTATCTTGGTTATTTTAAATTCCACAAGGAACATGAGGGTATGTATATCTTTTTGAGCTACTGTTTTCATTTCTTTTGGATAGATGCTCAGAAGTGGAACTGCTAGATCATGTGGTAGTTCTATTTTTAACTTTTTGAGGAACCGCCATACTGTTTTCTGTAGTAGCTGCACCAATTTACATTCCCACAAACAGTGCACATCCTCACCAATACTTTTTACCTCTTGTGCTTTTGATAATAGCCTTTCTACAGGTATGAGGTGATAGCTCATTGTGGTTTTGATTTGCATTTCCCTGATGATTGGTGATGTTAAACACATTTTCATGTGTCTGTTAGCCATCTGTACATCTTTGGAAGAATGTCTATTCAGATCCTCTGCCTGTTTTTTAATTAGATTGGGTTTTTTTTTTTTTTGCTGTTGAGTTCTATGAGTTCTTTATGTATCTTGTATATAAACCCCTTATAGGATATATAATCTGCAAGTATTTTTTTCACATTTAGTAGGTTGCCTTACATTTTGTCAATGGTTTCCTTTCATGTGCAGAAGCTTTTTAGTTTGATGTAGTTCCACCTGTTTATTTTTTCTGTTGTCTTTGCTTTAAGGTTCAAATCAAAAAATCATCACCCAGACTCATGTCAAGGAGTCTTACCGCCTATGTTTTCTTTTAGGATTTCAATGGCTTCAGATCTTACATTCAAGTCCTTTTTTTTTTTTTTTTTGCCTTTTTGGAATATCACCAATTATTGGTTCTTTTATTTTCTTGAACTAGTGGGTTGATGTTGAATCTAATACATAGAGGGAAAAAACACCAAGCCATGCTTTTGAAAAATGCATCTTACATTGTTTTTTTTAAAACAGAAGTATAGTTGATTTATAATATTGCATTATTTTCAGGTGTACAGCAAAGTGATTCATAAATACATATATATATATATATATATTCTTTTTCAGATTCTTTTCCATTATAGGTTATTACAAGATTGACTATAGTTCCCTGTGCTATACAGTAAGACTTTGTTATCTATTATATATATATATATATATATATATATATAGTAGTTTGTATCTGCTAATCCCAAACTCCTAATTTATCCCTCCCCCCTTTCCTCTTTTGTAATCATAAGTTTGCTTTCAGTGTCTTTGAGTCAGTTTCTGTTTTGTAAATAAGTTCATTTGTATCATTTTTGAGATGCCACATAAGTGATATCATAATATTTGTCTTTCACTGTCAGGCTTACTTTACTTAGTATGATAATTTCTACGTATATCCACGTTGCTGCAAATGGCAATATTTCATTCTTCCTTATGGCTAAGTAATATTCCATTATATAATATATACCACATCTTCGTCCATTCATCTGTTGATGTACACTTAGGTTGCTTCCACGTCTTGACTATTGTAAATAGTGCTGCTATGAACATTGGGATACATGTATCTTTTCAAATTAGAGTTTTTGTCTTTTCTGGATATATACCCAGGAGTGGGATTGCTGGATCATATGGTAGCTCTATTTTTAGTTTTTTAAGGAACCTCCATACTATTCTCCATAATGGCTGTACCAATTTACATTCCCACCAACAGTGTAGGAGGGTTCCCTTTTCTCCACACCCTCTCCAGCATTTATTATTTGTAGACTTCTTGATGATGGCCATTCTGACTGGTGTGAGGTGATACCTCATCATAATTTTGATTTGCATTTCTCTAATAATTAGGCATGTTGAGCATCTTTTCATGTGCCTGTTGGCCATCTGTATGTCTTCTTTGGAGAAATGTCTATTTAGGTCTTCTGCCCATTTTTTGATTAGGTTGTTTGTTTTTTGTTATTGAGTTGTATGAGTGTCTGTATATTTTGGAAATTAAGCCTCTGTTGGTCACATCATTTGCAAATATTTTCTCCCATTCCATAGGTTGTTTTTTTCATTTTCTTTATTGTTTCTTTTGCTGTGCAAAGCTTTTAAGTTTCATTAGGTCCCATTTGTTTATTTTTGCTTTTATTTCTTTTGCCTTGAGAGAGACTGACCTAAGAAAACATTGGTATGATTTATGTCAGAGAAAGTTTTGCCTATATTCTCTTTTAGGAGTTTTATGGCGTCACATCTTATATTTAAGTCTTTAAGCCATTTCAAATTTATTTCTGTGTATGGTGTGAGGGAGTGTTCTAACTTCATTGATTTACATGTGGCTGTCCAAGTTTCCCAACACTACTTGCTGAAGAGACTGTCTTTTCTCCATTGTATATTCTTGCCTCCTTTGTCAAAGATATAATTGACCGTAGGTGTGTGGGTTTATTTCTGGGCTCTCTATTCTGCTCTCTATTGATTCATATGCCTGTTTGTGTGCCAGTACCAAACTTTTTTGATTACTGTAGCAGTGCAGTATTGTGTGAAGTCTGGGAGGGTTATGACTACACCTTTGTTCTTTTTCCTCAGGATCGCTTTGGCAGTTCTGGGTCCTTTGTGGTTCCATATAAATTTTAGTATTATTTGTTATAATTCTGTGAAAAACGTCACGGGTAATATGACAGGGATCACATTAAATCTGTAGATTGCACTGGGTAGTATGGACATTTTAATTCTATTAATTCTTCCAATCCAAGAGCCTGGGATACCTTTCCATTTCTTTGAATCACCTTCAGTTTCCTTAATCAATGTTTTATAGTTCTCAGCACATAAGTCTTTCACCTCCTTGGTCAGGTTTATTCCTAGGTATTTTTTTTCTTTTTTGGACGCGACCTTAAATGGGATTTTTCTTTTACTTTCCCATTCTGATATTTCACTGTTAATGTAAAGGAATGCAACGAATTTCTGTATGTTAATCTTGTACCCTGCTACCCTGCTTATTTGGTTTATCAGTTCTAATAGTTTTTGTGTGGAGTCTTTAGGGTTTTCTACATAAAGTATCATGTCATTTGCATATAATGACAGTTTTACCTCTTCCCTTCCAATTTGGATACCTTTTATTTCTTTTTCTTGTCTGACTGGTGTGGCCAGGACTTCCAATACTGCATTGAATAGAAGTGGTGGCAGTGGGCATCCTTGTCTTGTGCCAGATTTTAGAGAGAGGGCTTTCAGCTTTTCACTGTTGAGTATTTTATTGGCTGTGGGTTTGTCATAAATAGCTTTTATTATGTTGAGATATATTCCCCCATACCCTCTTTGGTGAGTTTTTTTTTTTTTTTTTTTACCATGAATGAATGTTGAATTTTATCAAATGCTTTTTCGGCACCCATTGAGATGAACATGATTTCTGTCTTCTCTCTTGTTGCTGTGGTGTTACCACAATGATTTGTGTATGTTGAACATCCTTAATCCGTTTTGAGTTAATTTTTGTGTATGGTGTAAGACAGTGGCTCAGTTTCATTCTTTTGCATGTGGTTGTCCAGTTTTCCCAACGCCATTTACTGAAAAGACTATCCTTTTCCCATTGTATATTGTTGGCTCCTTTGTCATAAATTAATTGACCATATATACGTGGGTTTATTTTTTGGCTGTCTATTCTGTTCCATTGATCTATGTGTCTGCTTTTACGCCTATATGGTTTTGATTACTACAGCTTTGTAACATAATTTCAGATCAGGGAGTAAGATTCCTCCAGCTTTGTTCTTTCTCAAGATTGCTTTGGCTATGGGTCTTCTGTGGTTCCATACAAATTTCAGAATTGTACGAGTTCTGTGAAAACGCCATTGGAATTTTGATAGGGATTGCACTGAATCTGTAGATTGCTTTGAATAGTATGGACATTTTAACAATATTAATACTTCCAATCCATGAGCATGAAATATCTTTCCACTTATTTGTTTCTTTAATTTATTTCATCAATGTCTTATAGTTTTCAGCATACAGGTCTTTCACCTTCTTGGTTAAATTTATTCCTAGATATTTTATTATTTTTGATGCAACTGTAAATGAATTGTTTTCTTAATTTCTCTGATAGTTTGATATTAGTGTATAGAAATGCAACAGATTTCTGTATCTTGATTTTGTATCCTGCAAATTTACCAAATTCATTTATTAATTCTAACAGTTGTCTGGTGGAGTCTTTAGGGTTTTCTATATATAGTATATTATCATTTGCAAATAGTGACAGTTTTAATTCTTCCTTTCCAATTTGGATGCCTTTATTTTTCTTCCCTAATTGCTCTGGGTGAGACTTCCAATACTATGTCAAATAAAAGTGGCAAGACTCGGCATCCCTGTCTTGTTCCTGATCTTAGAGGAAAAGCTTTCAATTTTTCATCATTGAGTATGATGTTAGCTGTGGTCTTACCATATATGGCCTATATTATGTTGAGGTATGTTCTCTTTATACACACTTTGTTGAGAGATATTGAATTTTGTCAAATGCTTTTTCTGCATCTATTGAGATGATTGTATAATTTTTATCCTTCATTTTGTTAATGTAGTGTACCATAATGACTGATTTGCAGATGTTGGACCATCCTTGCATCCCTGGAATAAATCCCACTTGATCATGGTGTATGATCCTTTTAATGTATTGTTGAATTTGATTTGCTAATATTATACTGAGGATTTTTACATTGATGTTCATCAGGGATACTGGCCTGTAATTTTCTTTCTTGTGGTGTTACTTGTCTAGTTTTGGTGCACCAGCTCTTTAAAGCTTCTTCCCAAAGCAAGTCTCATGGCCACACTTAACTTCAAGTGGGCAGAGAAGTATAATCTTATCATATGTCAAGGAGAGAGGATGAGAATATTTGTTAACAGCTCTAATCATTACTATACCTGCGAAGTCAGAGGAAACACCCCTGATTATTACTCTATATTACTTTTATTGTTTGACCACTTTACAAAGAGCATATGTTACTTTATCATTTAAAAACACATTCACATGTAGATTTCGTATCTGTCCATAGATGAGGATTTATACTTTGGACTGTGGGGTGAAAACTGAGGAAATGCTACTGTCTGATTATAGTAACCTTAACTACAAGTTCAGTTTTAAGTGTCGGTAATAAACTTGTTTAAAAAGGTTGTATCAGCAGGGTTAATGTAATAAAGTAACATCAAATTCTACAAATGGTTTTTAGTTTTCTATTAAGCTACACAGATTAGTCTAATAAACTGGCAATTATCCATCTCCCCATTGGCCTCAAAAATGGGAAGCTGTCTCTTTTAGTCCTCAGAATAAATATGTGTATGTGCAACCTGGGTATTATTAACTGCAATTTGTAAAAAAGGAAACTGAAGTGTGAGACACATAGCAGTTAATTCAATGGGCCATGATTTTCCCCCCAACATTTTATTTTAAAAATTCAAACAGATAGAAGAGTTGAGAAAACTTCTCAGTGCATACTCAGAAAGCCAACACTTAGAATCTATATTTAACATTTTGCTACGTTGGCTTCATCACATATATATTCATCTATCTATCATCTATTGATCTTATCTTTTATTCATTTCAAAGTAAGTTGCAGACAGCAGTATCCTTCACCTCTAAACATCTTAATTAGATGTCAGTATTTATATTCTGTATTTTAAAAGTTAAGTTATATATTAGAATGCACAAGTGTATACTTGCGTAAGTTCTAATAAATACAGCCACCCATGTAACCAAAATCTCTATCAAGATATACAATTCCATTATCCCAGGAAGTTCCCTCACATTGGGCCTTGATTTGAACACAAGATCTGTCTCTAAAGTCCATAGTCTTTCCCACAACACTATTCTACTTCTTTTAAAAAGGCCCAATGTATAAATACATTAAACAATAAGAATTCTATTTCTAACCCTCAATAATTAAGGTAGCTGAAATATGGAAATATGAAAGGTAGAAAATACTAGAGATTCCCTCCACTAAAGCCAGACAGCCTAGGTATTTAATATCTGTAGCACAATGACTGTACCACTTTCTGTTTACTAATTTCCACTGAATAAGTAAAAATATCTACTTCCTTCCCCAAGAGTTAAAGAATTAATCTAGAAGGTATGGACATGACAATAACAACCATTACATATGTTCATCTCTTATACCTTCAATTAAACTAATAATGCTTCGGGGCAAGACCATTTCTTAGGCTTGTAAGGCAAGCATTAGGTCAAGTGCTATACACTTTAGTGATTACTATGAGAGGCAGTGAGGAACTGGAGAAAACACAAAACCTTTGGAATCAGCCAAATCTGGATTCAGATCTCTTCATATTCATTTAGCTATATAACCATGTACAAGTTAAACTTCTCTAAGCCTCAGTACATCATATGTAAAATGAGGCCTATATTTGGCCTTCCTATCAATGTCAGGTTTCTCAAATAGACAATCTATAAGCAGACCCAGGCAAGAGAAGCCCCTACCCTGGACTTCAGGCTTTTGGGGGAATTTTATGTAACAGTTTGTTAATTTAACTTAGTATGTATATGGTATGTAGGTCTACGTTGATATTTGCTCGAGATCCTGCAGATGTTACAAATGGGCCTGTCTGTATCTACTACTAATAACCTGTGTATTGCCATATTCACTTTCAAATATTACCCTATTTAGTCATACAACATTATCATGAGTTAGGTTTCATTAATCCCATTGTGCAGATAAAGAAACAGATGTGGTTAAGAAACCTACCCAGCGCCCTTATCTTCTATCACCATATCACTCTCTTCTTAACTCCCAAATATCTGAGCTTCCTTCTCAACATATTATCAATATTTCACTCTCCAAGACAATATGCCTCTAATCCCTAAATCTAGTCCCTATTTTCCATGACCTCTCGGTAGCACCTGATACTGTTAATAATTTTTCCTTTCTTATAATAACTTTTCTTTTGGTTTCTAAGGCTCGACTATTTCTTCTTTTAGCTTTTGCTCTTTTTCTGTCTCCTCTTGTTAGAGTTTTGGTGAAGAATGAATAAGATAATGTTTTTGGAGAGTGTCAGCATAAAGCATATATTCAATAAAAGGTAGGGTTTCTTTTTAACCTAAAAAGAATAGCTACCATTTTTAAGAATGGTGTCAATTACTCTACTAGGTGATACACACACATGCACACACACTATTCCATTTATCCTAAAAGCACCATAAAATTGAAGTTCAGATTGGCTGACAAATTAACCTGTATTAGAAACCTGGCTCCAACAATTCCTAGGTTTATGATACTAAGTCACTTAACTTCCCTGAGCTTCTGCTTCTCCATCGTGTAATTTTATAATGTTCTTTTGAGAATTAAATGAAACACAGGATATAAAAACACAAAGTACATGGTACAACAGTCAGTAAATGTTAAACTCCTTTCTCTTCTTGTTGCTACCAGGTGAATACATTAATTTTTTATCCTTCCCTTGTGTGCATTTCTAAAAACTAAGTCCTTGATCTCTTGACCTTCTTTCTTTATACTCTATACCTACACTCTGTCACACTTGTGAGTCCAACTCCTCCAGAAAGATAGTTTTGAATTATCTGTGACCATTTCTAAGTGTGCAGGCCCACATCTCTAAGTTTTGCTAGTTCTTTCTACTTGAGAATCCCACTGCCTACCATATCAAACTGCTCCTTTCCCTCACAAAAAAATGGAAAGCAAAAGCAAAAAATATTACACAGACAAAATTGATAGGATTCATGATAAAGAAGCTAATTTTATGGTTTCAAGCTTGCCTGAGAAAATTACAAAACTGGAGAAGATTCTCATAGATCATGTCCAAAATTTTCTCCCCTTTTCCTCATTCTTCAGACATGAAACTCTAATCCTATTTCCCTAACCCACAAAGCCAAAAATGTTCCCATTCCACTGAATTCCCTTACATTTAAATGCTCCATTCATCTAACACCTAATAATACTCTATCTTCTATTACCAATTTTCTTACATTTACATCTTATCTTCCTAACTATGCTGTAAGTTCTTTAAGGCCAATAACCATCTCTTATACTTTTAGTATTGTTCATAATGCTAATCGACTACTGCTATAAAGATATGGTCAAGAATTCAGAAATTATAAATTAAGATGCTTTCAGATCTTTTTCTGACATGGAAGGAAAACTTTTCAAGTCAAAAGCTCTGATCCACAAATAGAGAAGGTGTGACAAACAGGAAATTTTCTATTTCTCTCTCAAGAATTTCAGTTTTGGCTTTAAACAGAAAAAAAATCCTTTAACGTATATTTCCTTAGCCATGTGTTAATACTTTATAAATTATTTCCAGGAACTGTGCAAGCTTTTCTTCAAAAATTACTTATACCAGCATACCTTGGAGATACTGCAGGTTCGGTTCCAAACCACCACAATAAAGCAAATATCGCAATAAAGAGTCACACAAATTTTTGGTTTCCCAGTGCATATAAAATTTATGTTTATACTATTACTGTATTCTATTATAGTGTTCAATGGCATTACATCCTAAAAAAACAATATACATACCTTAATTAAAAACACTTTATTGCTAAAAAATGCTAATCATCGTCTGAACCTTCAGCAAGTCATAATCTTTTTACAATAGTAACAACAAAGATCACTGATGACGGATCACCATAACAAATATAATAATAATGAAAAAGTTTGAAATATTTAAAGGATTGCTAGAATGTGACAGAGAGACATAAAGTGAGCAAATGCTGTTGGAAGAAAGACGCCGATAGACTTGTTCCATGCAAGATTGCCAAAAACCTTCAATTTGTAAAAAAACACAATATCTGAGCATAGTAAAGCAAAAGCACAGTAAAACGAGTTATGCCTGTATTTTCTAATACAGTTACTAGTCATTACTTTCTGTAGGAAAATAATTCCTAAAACTATAAGTCTCAAAAACCACACAATGTAGACTGATGTGCTATTTATTAAATATTAAATAATTTTAAAACTTTCAAAACCGAGATGATAAAAATACTTAGTCTAAAGTTTATTAAAAGAAATGGCTTTCGGGCTTCCCTGGTGGCGCAGTGGTTGAGAGTCCTCCTGCCGATGCAGGGGACACGGGTTCGTGCCCTGGTCCGGGAGGATCCCACATGCCGCGGAGCGGTTGGGCCCGCGAGCCACGGCCGCTGAGCTTGCGCGTCCGGAGCCTGTGCTCCGCAGCGGGAGAGGCCACAGCAGTGAGAGGCCCGCGTACCACAAAAAAAAAAAAAAAAAAAAAATAGAAATGGCTTTCTTCTTTGGTTGAATATATTTAATAACTGGGAAAATTTGATTAAATTAATTTTCTTTACTGTGATCAAAACAGAACTGCAGGATAATAAAACTGATTTTGATTTGCTTATTTTACCTGAGTAGCTTTATCTTTCATGCATGAAGGGTAATGAACATGAGGATCTCGTGGCCACTGTCCTGTGAGATAAGGTCCTGTTATCGTATCCAAAGAAGAGGTTCGCCTTATTGTACCAGAGGTTCGAACTTGATGAGATTTTGGCCTGTCCACTATAAAAAAGTGAAAAAAGATTAGTCACTAATGAATAAAGTAAAACTTAAAATTATTTAACCTTCATAGTTTGTAAAATATCACTCTGTCAATTTTCCCTACAATATATATTTACCCTAATAGCCCTCCTGCGTGATGTGATGAAATTTATAGACCCTCTCCCAAAGGAAAATACATTCACATATTAAATTTTGCATACACTTCCAGGGCTGTCACACCCTACAAAGCCCATCCATTTTAGAGACCTATTCTAAAACCTGTATATCATCTCCACTGCCATTACTTTAATTAAGACTTCATCATGTCTCAACTGCCAGTTTCCTAAATGCTATCTCTGCATCCACCCTAACTAAATCTTACAGTACCACCTCCCTCCACTGCTTAAAAAAATTTCCATGGTTATTCACTGTCTTTAACTTAAAGCCCATTATTTTTCACAATTCAGCTCCCATATACATCAATACTTGATGTCTTGCTACTCCTCCATAAACCCATGTTAACTACTAAATGCCATACAAACTAACTGCAATTTCCCAAATGTAAAACACTCACTTCTCTGCCTCTATACTTTCTATTATCTCCTGCACCTAAAATGTTCTCCTTCCCTGTTCACTTGACAAAAACTTATCTTGAAGATCAGCTCAGGTGTCACACTGCCTCTGTGAAACCTTTCCCAATGCCTTCTTTTCTCCATCTCTGTCCTTTTTAAAGATATACGCACTCTCTGCTTACGTGGAGCCCTAAATTTGTCTTTCTTCCCCAACTAGAGCATAAGTTTGGTCCCTACAGATTGAAAAGAAGTTGATGCTCAATACTTATAAATGAATTTATTCACAGCTACACAAAAATAACATGTATAAATAATCTTACATTTTAATTCAGCTTCCTCATTTATGGGTGAAGAATTTGAAGCCCAGAGGGATAAAATTAAATCGTCCAATGAAACAGAACTGCTAACAGGTGATAGAGGTAAAAAGGAACCAAGATCTCCAGACATTCTACACAGTTCAATCAATCTACTATAATAATCTACTTCTCCTCTCCATATAGGTACCATAGGTACCTCTGCTGAAAATTAAAATGATCATACTGAACTCTATAGTTTCTTTACAAAGAAACGATAAAGGATTTTTCATATCTGCATCTCAAATAAGTTACTACTAATGTGCACTGAATAATAAAATCCAGTGGATTACAAGCACCAAGGCTCAGTCTTACTCAGAGTTATATCTCACAACAAACAAAATGTCTTGCACGTTACAGAGGGCCGAGAAACATTTGTTACTGAATACTGTCCTTTAACTATCCTTCTGAAACCAAAATACAAAATTGGGTTTTTTAAATCGGAAAACAAAAGAAAATGCAGCATACTGTGAACTATCATATTATTTACATACAGTCGTCCTCATTTCTGTGGGGGACAGGTTCTAGGACCCTCACAGATACCAGAATCTGAGGAAGCTCAAGTCCCTTACATTTGGCCATCCACCTCTCCACGTTCCACATCCTTGGACACAGAGGGATGGAGGGCCAATTTTATCTTACAACTGCAGTTCTGATTTCTTCTTTGACCCAAGAGTGTTAGAGAAGATCTGAAAATTACAAAATTTCCTCCCTATCTTTATTACTTAGCTCTAATTTTATTTTGCCATAGGCAGAGAGTCAGGACAGTCTATTTCTACTCTTTGGAATGACCTGAAATTTTATTTGTGACCAAAAATCATGGTCAATTTTTATAAATATTTCATAAGTCATGGAGAACATATATTTTCTGTTTTCAGAATACAGTTATTTTTCTTGTACATCAGCTGAAATAAAAATATAGAATATAATAATAATAAAATTATTAGCTTTATCTGTCACAGACTTAGAGAACTACTCTAAAATTTCTAAACTACTCTTGAGATATAACAATTCTCTTTATCTCTTGCAATTTTTATCATTTAAATTTAGTTCTGGGGAATTCCCTGGCAGCCCAGTGGTTAGGACTCTGCACTTCCACTACAGGGGGCATGGGTTCAATCCCTGGTCATCGGGGAGCTAAGATCCCGCAAGCTGCGCTGTGTGGCCAAAAACAAGAAACAAACAAAAAAAGTTCATAGAAATTTAGTTCTGTATAATTTGGTTATATATTGATTCATGACATCATCATTATGGCTTATATGCTTCACCACTGTAGTCTGTTCCATTTATTACTTTTAAGCTCTGTCAAATTGAACATTATCACCCCTTTATGCTTTCTTTCTATTATAATGTGTCTGGTTTGCCTATTCTTTTATTTTCAATTTCTTTCAATCATGCTGTTTCGGTGTGACTCTTGTACACTGTATGCAATTAGGCTTTTTGAAAAAACTTTAGAGTATGTCTTCTCCTTATAAAAGGTATGTTCATCTCACTTATATTTGTTATAACAAACTTGATTAAACCTGTCACATAACTTTTTTCTTCCTCTTATAATTCTTCCTTGCTACTTGTTTTCTATGTTTTACTGTTTACTTCTTTTTCTCACCTTTTCCCCTACCATACGTAATTTAGAAGATATGCAGATTGTTTTTAGTTCTATTACTAGGAATTAATTCTATTAATTCTTTTAAATATTTTTTCTGGCTATAAAAGCAATATGCACAAATTTTAGCAACTTTACGAAACACGGAAAATTAACATGTCTCTCTCATAATCTGATTTATAATAATTTGTTTAAAACTTCTTAGTTACTTCACATTCCCTCCACCAAGAAAAAAAAGACAAAAACAGTTTATCCCTTGAAAAAGAACATTTATAGCAATAAAAAGGGCCTAAAGGACAGCCACAACCAGAAAATGAAAAGCTACTATATGCGAAAAACTTGTGCCTGAACTTTAAACTGCTCCAAACTATTATGAAAGTTGTATGCAGTCTACTTATAGTTATTAAAACCCCTGTTAACTTGGTGAACAATAGAGATCATTTTTATGTTTTATAATAAGTATATAAAGAATCTATAAACAAATCCCTTGATACATATAATATTCTAGTCTATACTTTTTCATTATATTGTTAATCACTGGACCTTTGTCTATCACTTTCAAAGGATCCCATTTCTCCCCTTAGTGTCCATTCTCTCTGATTAGCTACTGTCAGAACTGTGGTCTTCAAGTTATTTTGACTGAGTACTCCTAATAGTAAATATCTAAGTATGCAGCAATATGTGCAGTTATTTATTTATAAATGAGGTATATATTATATTACTAATATGTTATATATAGTGTAAACCTAAGTAGAAATTTACATATGATATAAAAAATAAAAATATGTATGAAAAAAATGGAAGTTACATTTTCTTCCTGTATCTCATAAATGGGTGGCCTTACTTCAGTGTGAAGACCACTGGGATAAGGGACTTTAAATTGGGTGCTTCCAAGTCCCAAGGACCAGTGGTGGCCATCAACTTGGACTCTGAAAACCTAGGCTCCAACATTTGGTGTAGAAACACTCATCTTGTGCTGAGTATCAGAGGGGGGCATTCTCACCAATGAGAGCCAAGAAACAGATTTGGTAACCTTTTTCTGGGACAGCGTGGACCGGCACTTCTGGTGTCATTAAATGATGAGTTTTCTTGTATTGTCCCTTAACCAAAAAGAGCTTTTGTACTTTTAAATGTTGTATAAATGTGTTATATTGGGTGAGAGCCTGAGGTTTTTGAACTGGAAACTTCCTGAAATTTATATCTCCACGCGGTTACCATAAACATAATGTAATAAAAGGGAAAAATATGAATTGGGTGCTAAATTCAATCTACAGATTGGCCAGTTAGCTCTAATTCTGTGATTTAATGCTATTGCTTAATTGTGTTAAGAATGTGTAAACAAGCATCACACATTACCAATACCAAAAAACAAAAACGGTCTGCCTTAAATAGAAAGAATAAGGTAGGACAACATGGTATCGATATCCTGTTAAAAAATTCGCTGTATCAGTCATGATTTTTTTAAAAATTATAGTATATGAAGTAAATATACTTGAAAGGTTATATTTCCAACATATGCTTTAAAAGATTCTCACCATTGCTCATACAAGGAAAATTTCAAAGATATGTAGTTGTTAGTAATTTCCACGTAAATTATTTGAAGGGTAAAAATTCAAAATAAGTTTAAAAATTGGCAAGGATAGTACTCTTCCAAGATATGATTAGCCATAATAACCCCACTTAACCAACTATCAGTAGGGCCTTATTTACCAACAGATTCATCATAAGCAGTGCAATTCTATTTTAACAAGATGAGTTATTGCTATTATCCAAACTATCATGGCAATGAGTTAGATTTTAACTGCCTCAACATCTAAGCCTTGATTCTCCCAAATTTTTATATATCCAATTTGCGGTATTATCACCTACCAATTCAGGTTTTACAATTTAGTGCAACAATAAAAATCAACACTGGTTTTGCATTATAGTAGTCCCCTCTTATCCTCAGTTTCACTTTCCACAGTCAACCATGGTCTGAAAATATTAAATGGAAAATTCCAGAAATAATTCGTAAGTTTAAGATTGGGAGGCAGAGTCAAGATGGCAGACTAGGAGGACATGGAATTCACGTCTCTGCACAACTAGGGCACCTACCAGGCACTGATGAGGGACCACAGACACCTAAGGGGGCGGGAGAAACCCCCAGCAACTGGGTAGGACATGTGGCATGGGGAGAGTGAGAGGGGGAGAAGAAGTGGAGGTGGGATGGGACTGGCGCCCCTGAGGGGTATCTGGGGGAGGGGAAGGGATCCCACCCCCAAAGGGGGAAATTGGGGGACCAATGGGAGGGCAGAGGATCAAAAGGGAGCGTGGCCAGGTCTCCCTTGCCCACTTGGGCCCCTGGGAGCCTGCTGAGATCCCGGTCCTGATCCTCTGCCCACGAAGGCCCCCTCCAGCTGCATGGGTCCTGAGGGAGTGGGAGGGAGGGAAGGGGGAGCAAAAGTAAAGGCCAGACCTACGGGACTGGAACCCCTGAGGGGTGGCTGGGGGAGGGGAGGAGTTCCTACACCCAGCGGGACACACCCATGGTCAGGGGTCCAGCGGGGACTGGGGAGACCCCGGGGGAGATGGGGAGTGGGGTCGTGGAGGAATGGAAGGGAACGCGGCCAGTGCTTTCCCTGTCCACTTAGGCACCAGAGAGCCTGTTGGGCTCCCGGGCCTAATTCTCTGCCCTCAGAGCCTCCCTCCTGCTGTGCAGAGCCCAAACCCCATCCCTACACCCCCACCCAGGGCCCTACCTCTACACTCAGAGAACCCCTCCAATGAGCTGGACCTAAACTGCACCCACACACCCTCACCCACGGCCTTGCCTCCAAACTCCAGAACTCCACACTCTGAAGGCCCTCCTTTGGAGGTGCTGCCTCTCCCCTTCTGTAGGTCCTAAGTAGAGGCCCTGCCCGATGCTTGAACATCGCCTGCCCAGGCCCCACCCCCAAGGCCTTTTCTGGCTGCATGGGTCCTGAGCCTAGGCCCTACCCCATGCTCAAACAAGTTGCCCCCCACCAGCCTAGGTCCCACCCCACTGTAACTCCTGCCCCTGCCTAAGTTCCACCCCTGTCTACACTCTGCCCCACATAGCCAAGGCTTTTGTTTTTCCTTTTTTCCTCTTTTAGATTGGGGTTCTGTTTTACCTTGTTGATTAATTGTTCTTCATTCATTTATATGTTTATTTTTTCTAATAAATCTTTTATTTTTCTAATTTTATTTTATTCTTTATACTTTGTTATTGTTCTTCTCCTTTTGGCTTGTTCCCCCACCCCCCTTTTTTTCTTTTTCTTTTTTCTGTTACAGTTTTATTTTACCTTGTTGAAGTTGTTTTAATTATATTATTTTTCCTAATATATTTTTTATCTTTCTAATTTTATTTTGTTTTTTATTCTTTGTTATTGTATTGCTCCTTTTCTTCTTTTTTTTTTTTTTTGCCACGCCACAGCCTTACGGGATCTGGTTCCCAGGCCACAGGTTGGGCCCGAGCTCCGGTGGTGGCAGCTCCGAGTCCAAACCGGTGGACTAACAGAGAACCTCAGACCCCAGGGAATATTAATCGGACTGAGGCCTCCCAGAGGTCCTCATCTCAGCACCAAGACCCAGCTTTATCCAACTGCCTGCAAACTCCAGTGCTGGATGCCTCAGGCCAAACAATCAGTAAGACAGGAATACAGCCCCACCCATCAAAAAAAAAAAAAAAAATGAAATGACTAAAAACTCTGTTACAAATGAAGAAGCAAGGTAAAAACCTACAAGACCAAATAAATGAAGATGAAATAGGCAACCTACCTGAAAAAGAATTCAGAGTAATGATAGTAAAGATGATCCAAAATGTTGGAAACAAAATGGAGAAAATAAAAGAAACATTTAACAAGGATCTAGAAGAACTAAAGAGCAAACAAACAGTGATGAACAATACAATGACTGAAATTAAAAATACTCTAGAAGAAATCAATAGCAGAACAACTAAGGCAGAAGAACGGATAAGTGAGCTGGAAGGTAAAATGGTGGAAATAACTGCCAGGGAGCAGAAAAAGAAAAAAGAATGAGGACAGTCTCAGAGACCCCTGGGACAATATTAAACGCACCAATATTCGGATTATAGGGGTCGCAGGAGAAGAAGAGAAAAAGAAAGGGTTTGAGAAAACATTTGAAGAGATTATAGTCAAAAACTTCCCTAACATGGGAAAGGAAATAGCCACCCAACTCCAGGAAGCGCAGAGAGTCCCATACAGGATAAACCCAAAGAGAAACATGCCGAGACACATATTAATCAAACTATCCAAAATTAAATACAAAGAAAAGATATTAAAAGCAGCAAGGGAAACTGTAATTAAAAATCTTCCAACAAACAAAGGCCCAGGACCAGATGGCTTCACAGGTGAATTCTATCAAACATTTAGAGAAGAGTTAACACCTCTCCTCCTCAAACTCTTCCAAAAAACTGTGGAGGAAGGAACACTCCCAAACTCATTCTATGAGGCCACCATCACCCTGATACCAAAACCAGAAAAAGATATCACAAAAAAAAGAAAACTATAGACCAATACCACTGATGAACATAGACGCAAAAATCCTCAACAAAATACTAGCAAACACAATCCAACAACACATTAAAAGGATCATACACTATGATAAAGTGGGATTTATCCCAGGGATGCCAGGATTCTTCAATATATGCAAATCAATGTGATACACTGTATTAACAAATTGAAGAATAAAAAGCATATGATCATCTCAATAGATGCGGAAGAATCTTTTGACAAAATTCAACACCCATTTATGATAAAAACTCTCCAGAAAGTGGGCATAAAGGGAACCTACCTTAACATAATAAAGGCCATATATGACAAACCCACAGCAAACATCATTCTCAGTGGTGAAAAACTGAAAGCATTTCCTCTAACATTAGGAACAAGACAAGGATGTCCACTCTCGCCACTGTTACTCAACATAGTTTTGGAAGTCCTAGCCACGGCAATAAGAGAAAAAAAAGAAATAAAAGGAATACAAATTGTAAAAGAAGAAGTAAAACTGTCACTGTTTGCAGATGACATGATACTATACATAGAAAACCCTAAAATGCCACCAGGAAACTACTAGAACTAATCAGTCAATTTGGTAAGGCTGCAGAATACAAAATCAATGCACAGAAATCTCTTGCATTCCTATACACTAACAATGAAAAATCAGAAAGAGAAATTAAGGAAACAATCCCACTGACCAGTGCAACAAAAAGAATAAAATACCTAGGAATAAACCTACCTAAGGAGGCAAAAGACCTATACTCAGAAAACTATAAAACATTGATGAAAGAAATCAAAGATAACATAAACAGATGAAGAGATATACCACTCTACTGGATTGGAAGAATCAATATTGTGAAAATGACTGTACTACCCAACGCAATATACAGGTTCAGTGCAATCCCTATCAAATTACCAGTGGCATTTTTCACAGAACTAGATCAAGGAATTTTACAATTTGTATGGAAATACAAAAGACCCCGAATAGCCAAAGCAATCTTGAGAAAGAAAAATGAAGCTGGAGCAATCAGGCTTCCTGACTTCAGACTATACTACAAAGCTACAATAATCAAGACAATATGGTACTGGCACAAAAACAGTAATATAGATCAATGGAACAAGATAAAAAGCCCAGAGATAAACCCACGCACATATGGTCACCTTATCTTTGACAAAGGAGGCAAGAATATAAAATGGAAAAAAGACAGCCTCTTCAATAAGTGGTGCTAGGAAAACTGGACAGCTGCATGTAGATGAAATTAGAACACAACCTAACACCATACACAAAAGTAAACTCAAAATGGATTAAAGACCTAAATGTAAAGCCAGACAGTATAAAACTCTTAGAGGGAAACATAGGCAGAACACTCTGTGATATAAATCAGAGGAAGATCCTTTTTAACCCACCTCCTAGAGTAAGGGAAACAAAAACAAAAATAAACAAGTGGGACCTAATGAAACTTAAAAGCTTTTGCACAGCAAAGGAAACCATAAGCAAGACCAAAAGACAACACTCAGAATGGGAGAAAATATTTGCAAATGAAGCAACTGACAAAGAATTAATCTCCAAAACATACAAGCAGCTCATGCAGCTCGGTATCATAAAAACAAACAAGCCAGTCCAGAAATGGGCAGAAGACCTAAACAGACATTTCTCCGAAGAAGACATACAGATGGCCAACAAATGCATGAAAAGATGCTCAACATCACTAATCATTAGAGAAATGCAAATCAAAACCACAGTGAGGTATCACCTCACACCAGTCAGAATGGCCATCAAAAAGCTACAAACAATAAATGCTGGGGAGGGTGTGGAGAAAAGGGAACCCTCCTGCACTGTTGGTGGGAATGTAAATTGATATAGCCACTGTGGAGAACAGTATGGAGGTTCCTTGAAAAACTACAAATAGAACTACCATATGACCCAGCAATCCCACTACTGGGCATATGCCCTGAGAAAACCATAATTCAAAAAGATACATGTACCACAGTGTTCACTGCAGCACTATTTACAATAGCCAGGACATGGAAGCAACCTAAATGTCCATCAACAGATGACTGGATAAAGAAGATATGGCACATATATATAACAGAATATTACTCAGCCATAAAAAGGAATAAAATTGAGTTATTTGTAGTGAGGTGGACGGACCCAGAATCTGTCATACAGAGTGAAGTCAGTCAGAAAGAGAAAAGCAAATACCACATGCTAACGTATATGTATGGAATTTATAAAAGCGGTACTGATGAACCTAGTGGCAGGGCAGGAATAAAGATGCAGACATAGAGAACAGACTTGAGGGCATGCGGGGGAAGGGGAAGCTGGGATGAAGTGAGAGACTAGCACTGACGTATATACACTATCAAATGTAAAATGGATAGCTAGTGGGAAGCTGCTACATAGCATAGGGAGATGAGCTCAGTGCTTTGTGACCACCTAGAGGGATGGGATAGGGAGGGTGGCTCATGAGGGAGGGGATATGGGGATATATGTATACATATAGCTGATTCAGTTTGTGGTACAGCATAAACTAACACAATATTGTAAAGCATTTATACTGCAATAAAGATGTTAAAAAATAATAAGTTTAGGGCTTCCCTGGTGGCGCAGTGGTTGGGAGTCCGCCTGCCGATGCAGGGGACATGAGTTTGTGCCTGTGCCCTGGTCCGGGAAGATCCCACATGCCGCGGAGCGGCTGGGCCCGTGAGCCATGGCCGCTGAGCCTGCGCGTCCGGAGCCTGCGCTCCGCAACGGGAGAGGCCAGTGAGAGGCCTGCGTACCACCAAAAATAATAATAATAATAATATTTTAAATTGTGCACCATTCTGAGTAGTGTGATGAGAACCATCCTGCTCCATCCAGCCCGGGACGTGTATCATCCCTTTGTCCAGCATATCCCACCTGTTAAGTCACCTAACTACCTGTCTCAGTTATTAAATTGACTGTCTTGGTACCATAGTGTTTGTGTGTAAATAACAACTAATTTACTTAATAATGGCCCAAAGCACCAGACTAGTGATGCTGGCAATCTGGATATGCCAAAGCGAAGCTGTAAAGCGTTCCCTTGAAGTGAAAATGTCAAAGTTCTCAACTTAATAAAGGAAGAAAAAAATTAAATGCTCTGGTTGCTAAGATCTATGGTAGGAACAAATCTTTTATCTGTGAAATTGTGAAGAAGGAAAAAGAAATTTGGCTTGCTTTGCTCTTGCACCTCAAAACTGCAAAATTAGGGCCACAGTGTGTGATAAGTACTTAGTTAAAATGGAAAAGGCATTATATTTGTATAAGATACTTTCAAAGAGACCATGTTCACATAACTTTTATTACAGCATATACTTATAACTTTTATTATTGTTGTTAATCTCTTAATGTGCCTAATTTATAAAATAAACTTTATCATAAGTATGTATGTATAAGAAAAACATAGGATATACAGGGTATAATACTATATGCAGGTTTAGGCATTCAACTGGAGGTCTTGAAAGAGATCCCCTGTGGATAAGGGAGGTCTACACTATTTATATATTCAACACAATAAACTGTTTCTTATTTCATTATTATAGTTGTGATTAGAATATATATTTAGTTTTTAACTGATCACAGTAATTCTCTGCTAATTATTACAAAATTACCTCAGTTCAAGTAGATAAAATAAGAGGATACCTTATTAATTAGAAACATACATTAGTATCCTCAAACAGTCTTTGAATTTACAAGAGCTTAAAAAACAATAAAATTTAATAAAAAATATTAGCAATAAAATTGCTAAAATCAATATTCTAAAGTATGAAAGAAAATCAATTAAATAAATACTTACCATCATTACTTAAGCTAAACAGGCATCAGGAAAATAGTAATTTCATATGTAGTGAAACCAGGTAATCACTACCACTAAATAAAACTTGCTGAATGTCTACTACTATATATGAACAGCACTGTTCCGTGTACCAAGAGGAATTACAAAATAAGTTTCAGACTCCCCTCAAGGACTTTACATTCTAGTTGAGGGAGATACGATATGTATAATTAAACTACAATATAAAGTGGTATATTATGGCACATGCACACCAATGAAGGACAAGAAGCAAACAACGCAAAAAATAAATTAGGCAGCAGATAGCTAGAAAGATGTACTCTAACTACATCAAGGGAAACTTTCAAGTAGTAAGACTCTTACCATGCCACTTATAATCCTGTTGCTAACATCGCCTACTTAAATATGTGAGGATAAAATAGAGAATAACTAAATTCAGCAATAAAATATGATGGTTAGAAAAAAATCGCATCTATTTCCAGTACTATCATCATTGTTAGGACCAGAAAATGACTCCTCATGTAGCATTCTGTAAAAAGACTTGCTCATTATATCCATCTACAGGTTGTACTTTCCCCCTCCAATTCCCCTGCCTGATGAGGGAGCAGTGGTAGGCCTGGGGTTCCTACTGAGGACTATACAACATTATTGCTTTCTAACAGCCGATTGGAAATTTAACTTTAAAGTGATAATAGTATAATAGGTTTAAAAACAAGGAGCTGTATTAGATAACTCTGCATCTGAATAGCATACAAGGCATTATTCTAAATAGGCAAAACTGCTTAAAATCTAACTGCCAGAGCACTGTAATATGATGTTAAACTAATTGTTCCCAACAATTTTTACTTTAGTAGCAGTGACTGAAGATTGACTTGGTTAGTGAGTTTGGAAATCTGATGTATGAAGAAGCTAACCTGAAGAAGAAAATTGTAACAAAGTTAAGTGGAATTTCTGCAAATTAAAAAAAAGTTATTATTAGAAACTTTAAGAACTTTAGCTACAGAGAAATATGAAACAAGCCACTACACCTTCTAAACCAACCTTACGAGGTGGTAAAGAAGATGCAATATTTTTGAGTGACATAATGTAGCCATACAGAATATAAACTAACACAAATAAAAAGTGCTCACATTCTTTTCTTGGACTTTAACACACTCCAACCTTTTTCATAGGTTCAGTGTGCATAAGTAACTAAAAAATAAAAATTGTTGATTCTGTGTCTAGCTCTCAAGAAAGATTATTCGCCAAAGCTTTCCATTATACAAGCAAAGCACATCTGAACTTAAGAAAGCATTTAAACCTTTTGAAAAAGAGCTATTATTCCTTCAACTACTGTGTAAAGACTGTAACTGCATGAAACTTAGCCATTGTAACACCACCACCAAGAATGAACTGCTTCTTACTTTATTCAAAGTTTATTACCACTCTAAAGAATCCTCAAGCCATACAATTCAGCAAAATGCTTAAGATAACTAACAAATACCAATTTTTCCAGACCTTTCTACATAGAACTCACATTAAATAACTAGTTTTACATAAAAATATCACATTAACAATGTTAGTCAGTAGTATCAAAACACACATATATCATAATATTTTGTCTTGAATTTAAGTTCCTAAAGTGTGTAAAATCTTTTTATGTTTTAACAATTATGCTCAAAAGGAAGCAGCCATTAAATCCCATAATGTGTACATGTGTGTGTATGCCTTAAATCACCTACTATTGATTAGAAAAATGTTAAAGAATGGTAAAAAAAAAAAAAAAAAAGGCAATACTTTTTAGTCAGTACAGTGTCAACATCTGGGCATGTCTGAGAAGTAATAGCAAAAGCTTTCTAATACAGTGTATCACCCAGAAATTAGATCTTGGGAGATCCTAGAACAAAAAGGCTCAAGGCCCTCAGGCATAGGTAGAACTAAGCAATGGATCTCAAAGATGGGATCCTGAGATGTGGCTCTCTGTATAAGCATCACCAGGCAGCTTGTTAAAAATGCACATTACTGGGCTTCCCTGGTGGTGCAGTGGTTGGGAGTCCGCCTGCCGATGCAGGGGACACAGGTTCGTGCCTCGGTCCGGGAAGATCCCACATACTGCAGAGCGGCTGAGCCCGTCAGCCATGGCCGCTGAGCCTGCGCGTCCGGAGCCTGTGCTCCGCAGCAGGAGAGGCCACAACAGTGAGAGGCCCATGTACCCCAAATAAAAAAAAAAGCACGTTACTAGGCCACACTCTCAGAGATTCTAATTTAGTAGCTATAGGGTGGAACCAGGTATCAACATATTTTTTTTTCTTTTTTTTAAAAATTTATTTATTTTTGTCTGTGTTGGGTCTTTGTTGTTGCACGCGGACTTTCTCTAGCTGCAGAGAGCGGGGCTACTCTTTGTTGCAGTGCGCGGGCTTCTCATTGCGGTGGCTTCTCTTGTTCGGGAGCACGGGGCTCTAGGCGCATGGGTTTCAGGAGTTGTGGCTCACAGGCTCTAGAGCACAGGCTCAGCAGTTGTGGCGCACGGGCTTAGTTGCTCCACGTCATGTGGGATCCTCCTGGATCAGGGCTCGAACCCGTGTCCCCTGCACTGGCAGGTGGATTCCCAACCACTGCACCACCAGGGAGGCCCTCAACATATTTTTTAAACCAGACCAAATTGATTCAGATGTATCATCAGCCTTGGGAACCACTGAGGTCCTAAAGCAATGTTTCTCAAAGCATTAGACATTTGTTAAATATGCTCAATACTGGGCCCAATTTCTCATCAACAATGTGAGACTCTCTGCTAGTGGGACCAAACAATGTGAATTTTAAATATGTATCTCAAGTGAATTTAATGGGTACTAAAATCTTAAGAACCTATGTCTAAAGGATTGGGACTAGATCCTTTAGAGTTGCAGGTGCTCAAAAATAAAATCATTTTGTTGATTATAATCTACTCCATTTAGAGGCACTGAAAGTTTGAATATAAATCCAAGAAAATATTCTGCTGCAAAAAAGTCAAACAATTCTTCGAAATCTGCACTTAGCAGCTAACCTTCTAGAATCTAGTAAATTTAAACTTCCAGTCATCTCCTTCAAAAAGGTCACTTTCTAAACTGAGTGCCAGCCATGACAATAAGAACCTTCAAACCTAAATACAAAGCACTCTAGACAGAATGCTTAGGAATGCTTTCTTAGAAAGATGAGATAACAGACAAAAAGTTCAATACAGCTTCTTTGGAAAGATTCCCTCCCACCCAAACAGGGCATTTTGCACACAAAAGTTAACTACAATAAAATTTGCTTCCTAAAAGAATACAAGAAATTCTGAAAAACTACATTAAGTAGGTTCCTTTTTATAAAATCAAAGTGTCAAAGAAAAATTAAATAAAATATATATGCAAAGTAAAATTTAGATTTTAATAATTAATTTGATTAAAGAATTTAAGCCTGAGTCTCCAAATATTACAGTATTTTATAGCCTGTTTATTTAAAACCTTTATCTTTTAAGAGAAAATAAGTGTTTCATGATGTCTGAATTTGCTCCTTCATATTATAATTTCAATCCTTATCACTGAAATCAAAATAACAAATTCATGGAGCAGAGACTGAATATAAGACATTAAGTTGCTTTTCTTCAACTTCAAAAAACCCTGAAATGATATAGTTCCTAATTTAGTGATCAAAAATAGCCAAAAGTAAATACGGGTAGAGAATATCTTGCTATTGGTTCACTGAAGTTAAGCATGAACTTAACTAAAGGTCTGTTTTGTTTTTTATAAATCTATTTTTAATTTTTATTTTGGCTGCGTTGGGTCTTTGTTGCTGTGTGCGGGCTTTCTCTGGTTGCGGTGAGCGGGGGCTACTCTTCATTGCAGTGCACAGGCTTCTCACTGCAGTGTCTTCTCTTGTTGAGGAGCACAGGCTTCAAGCACGCAGGCTTCAGTAGTTGTGGTACGTGGGCTCAGTAGTTGTGGCTCGCGGGCTCTAGAGTGCAGGCTCAGTAGTTGTGGCGCACGGGCTTAATTGCTCCACAGCATGTGGGATCTTCCCAGGCCAGGGCTCGAACCCGTGTCCCCTGCACTGGCAGGCGAATTCTTAACCGCTGTGCCACCAGGAAAGCTCCTAAAGGTCTGTTTTCTTAATAGAAATTTGCTTCAGTATTTCTGTATTGAGAGCTACTTCCTTGAAAGTTATAGTTTTAAATTTATTATCACTGTTGAAGAGTCTCTTCTTGACCAAACTTTAGCCAGGCTCCTCTGAACTCTTTCCAATCAGGCCCTAAATTTTGGGCTTCTGTGTTCATCTCTGTATTGTCCAATTTTAGCAAGAATCCTACAATGTCAGTTTAACCAGAATCCCCCACCCTCAATATTGATCACGCTGGATATCTGATTAGGTTTCTCATCTCCACCATCCCCCATGTAATATCTGACCACCTGGCCTGCCTTCATTAACAATCCTGTTTAGGTCTGTTTAGCCAGAATCCCCCTTATTTTGATGTTTCTTTCCTCTCAGTAATTTTTTATCTACTTACCCCACCCTTCTACTTGGCTATACATCCCCAGTTTTCCTAGTTGTATTCCAAGTTTGAGCCCAATCTTTCTCCCCCACTGCAAAATCACATTGCAGTGGTCCCTACAACTATCGTGATAGTCTCCCTGAATAAAGTCTGCTTTACTAATCTTTATTAAGTGTCATGAACAATTTTTTCTTAAACATCACTACCAACATTATGAGTAATTTTCTCCTTGCCTCACGGTTACAGAGAGAAATTTTCAAAATAAATCCCTCCCCCCACCACCAAGAAAAAAACAAATTTAAAGAACTGTGTAACTAAGAATAAAAAAAGTAGAAAGGAGGAGACTGGTATACCTCTCTAGCCAATCTAATGCACATTAATACTGATCATCTAATAGAATTATTGTTAGATTCAGTTTTCCAAAATCAGCACAGTCTAGGTACCTCACCAACGGCCTTTACGGGCCTTCCTTGCTTAAAATATAAGAAGATAAAAAGTTAGCCAAATACATGGGCCACATAAAATAAAATCATCAAAATCAAATGAACTTCAGATGAGACAGGAAGGACACCAGATCTGAATATGCTATCTGAAATAAAACTAAAGGGAAAAAACTAAAGCCCTCTCAGTGTGAGTAGATTCTGAAACACTAATCAAGACCTGGAATCCTGCCATAGAAGCAATCTAGAAAACATGCCGAAATGACCATATGGCTGCCCTGCAGAAATCTGGAAAGGAACCAGTCAAGAAGCTGACAAGAGAAACAAACATGCTTCTCACCAAATGAGGCCTGACACAGCCTGTAACCTGAGGTCTGTCAAGAAAAACAAACAAAAAAATGTAGTCAAGCAGCCATTTAGGAATGATTCTTCTCTAGGTTATAGCTCACTCAAATTTGTGTCAAATGATACATAAATTGAGATACGACATTTGGAGGAAGGCCTTCAGCCTGTTTTCAAAGAAAACCCAAGAGAGTATCTTCTTGTATCAAGATTGTAAAAGAAAACTTCACCAAGATGGCCATGAAGGCTGGTGACAAGCACTGGAAGAATACACAACAAATTAAGATGGAGTTCTGACACCTGGAATATATCTATAAAGAAATTACATATATGGCAGCTGAGATGCTAAAGATTTTTAAGTTCATTTTTTTTCTGGTGGAAAATGGTATTTCTTTAAGGAACCCTGGCAAAGTCATAATTAGTAGAAGAACATTCTATAAACTTTATGAACTTCCAATAAATTCGATTAATAGAGCTTCCAAACATCTAAAATCTTATATAACTAATGGTCTCAAATGTTAAAGAAGTAATCACAAAGTATTAGCAACTATAAAACAACGAAAATAAGACGACCAAAAATGGACATTAATATAGTAAGTGAAAGGAAAGCAAATATTCCTGAACCAGAAGACAAAATGTTTAACAAAATTTTGTTTCAAAGCACTTAACTTCCAGTTAAAGCAATGGTAGAGCTTAGAAAATTTTTAACCAAATGAGACAGATCCATTATTATATCCCAATTAAAAAAAAAACTAACAAAAAAGACTATAATAAAGGCTACAGAATGGGCTATATCTTTACCACAGTATGACAACCAATATTACTGATCAAACGCCTTGATTTTTAAAGTAGGGAAAACTGTGATCTAACAGTTCAAAACAAGCTAAAAATCTTCTTTAAATGACAGAAGCAATGAAAAACCTCAGAATTAGAAAAACTGAAAAATGATGTGTTTGAGAGCAAGGAAGATATGAAAAGAGAGGTGATCAAACTCAGGAAAGATTTAGAAATAAAAGAAAAACTTATTTCAGGAATGAAGACTAAGTTAACAAGAAGCACAGTGGGTTAATGCCTTACCAAAAGTAGAAAATGGAACATAAGACAAATTTTAGAATTAAAAAAAAAGAAGAGATAAAAAGATTTTAAGAGACAATAATTAATATGTAACTTAAGCAAGACTGTCCAACATATGTTTAGTAGGAGTCCCTGAAGAAGACCAAAGCAACAAAGCAAAAAATGATAAAAACTATAATAAAACTCTCCAGGAATAAAAGATAACTTCAAACTACATATTGAAAGACTATACATGTATCTGAGAAAATGATACAGCTGATACAGCCCAAATCAAACACATTTTAATGAAGCTAAAGTGACCTTCAAGTATAAAAACCCATAGATTAAAACTTCTTATAGTCTTGTATATTCTTGCTACATAATACATGAGAACTCAAGGAATATTGTTCCCATAAGTCCGTCCTGAAGAATCTACCAGAGAATAGCTTCAAACAACCAACAGCTTGGAAAGGAATTAACGTAAGGGCTCCTGGAATGTGTGAGCCATTCAGGTAGTAACTTTCAAAGGGGAAGAGAGTAGCAGAATGCTCAATATCTCTAAGGTAAGTCTTCCATCATTACATGAAAGAAATGACCAGAGAAGGATTGTAAATTCATATAGTTATTCTCTCAGCACACCTGTAAGACTAAGAATTTCCAGAATATCTGATAACCAAATGTAGTTATTAAATTTCTTATAGAACCAGATATATATACATATATTTTTAAACATTTTAATATTCCTCCAATATTTTATTGTGTTGACTCTGAGAAAAATTAATGTTAGTCTTAGAGACGTAACCTAGTAGAGAAATTAGCTCCTGCCCAGCCTAGTGAAGAAACTCATTGAAATGGAGCATCCATAGTCACTCCATTAATAGAATTTTGCCCATCCCCTTCCTCTAGAGCTGGTAATTACAGAGTAAAGTTTGAAAGTCAATCCTACAGAAGCCTGCAGCAAGAACCAGGAATGGATCAAGGAACAGGAATTCCTCTTATGGGGAAAGGTGGAGTTTACCATGGGAAAAGGTAGAATAATGGGCTGAGGGGCTTGAAGAGAGAGTCATTTGGCAAAAAACAAGATGGGAAGAAGCCTTGAAGAGGACCTTCACCTTGCAAGGAGCTAAATCTATAAGGATCTGCTTTTTGAAGGAACAAAAGTAAGCAGCCTCTGTCCACATCATCCCAGTATCTATGGGACAGGTCAATAAAGAACAAAAAGTCCTAAAATAATTTTCAAGACCAAGAAAGAACTGATTGACTATTAATGTTATGGAATCAGGGTCTTACCACTATTACAAAAGGACAACCAAATTTTACCATGTAACACAAGATCTTTATGATGAAGTCTGTATGATGACTATAGTTCCTCTGATCCTGAAAAAGAATCTGAAAATTATCAGGTTTCTCATCTCTTATTTGAATAAGAATACTGACTTAATATGGCAGAGAAAGCACAACAGTCTCCTAGACAAGTAAATATCTCTTCTTAAATCTACACTGAAAATTTGTAGAATTCTAAATCCAAATACATTTTAACAACATACAATTTATAATGAAAATAAGATTCAAGCATTTAAGTCTAAGTTATAAACATTTTGTTTAGGTAATAAAACCTACAGATTAGCTCATAATAGCATAATAATAAGGTAAATAGTTAACTCCATGGTGAAGTAGAAAAGATTAAGGAGAAAGGCTTAGGAAAAGAGTAACTGCTTAACCTCAATAAGATATGACTGCTAGTCAAGCTAATTTACTGATGGTAGGCAAATGATAAACAGTACTCTGAACTGAAAATACATCTGGATACCACGGATTTGCTTCATGCAAAAGAATCTAGTTAATTAAATCTAGCCGACTAGCTGCATTTTCCCTCACATTGTGTCCCCAAATCCAGCAATGGTGAATATGTTGTTGACTGGGAAATATATAACTACGCTTCTGTAGAATAAACCCAAAATCAATAGGCTCAACAGAATGAAGGCTTCAGAAATAAGAAAACACAGATGTTTATTCTAGCATTTACTTTCATAAATATTGACATCAAAGAATCAAATATGTAGCTATGAAGCAGTAATTTATCTAAAATTGGATGCTTCATTAAAGCTGGATATGGCCCAAAGCTGCAGGAAACATCCTGAAGGAAAAGGTCTTATACAAATGATACCTTTGTAGAGGCCATGGAGTAAAACAGAACATGGTAAAAACCAGTTCCGTGTTCACATACACAGGACACCTTCCACCTCAACAATTCTACAAACATTGTGCATAAAAGGTTGCCAGGAAACACTGCCAAGGACTGGGAGCAACTTCAGAAAAAATAAAACTACTAGTGGCATGACTAAGTGTAGGGGAAAAGTGTCATAAAATATTTTAGAAGAGCATCATATTTTATTCCTCCAGAACAGGCATAGAACTGGCCATTATAATCCTAGTCAAAAATAGTCTATTGATATTACTGATTGAACTGTACTTCAGTCAAAATGGCATTGCCCAGGAGCTACAAATGGACTGAAGTCACAAAGTTCCAGAGTTTGTTATTAGCATCTAAGTTAATTTTTTCCCTTAAACGATGAAAGAACATTGTTCAATCCAAGAACCCAAGAAATGAGTGAACAAATATCGGACTACACTTTTGGATATAGCTTGAATCATTAACAATACCAACAATAGCTAGGGCATTTGTAATAAAAACCTGAACAACACTTCCAGATGTACTGAAAAGACTCTTCTCAACATGGGAAGAAAACAAAACCACACTACAGAAAAGAGGTGGGTCAACTGGATTTTTGTCTGCCTTTTTTCTCCATTCTTTCCTTCTTCACCTCTGACCAGAATTTTTTAAATCCTTTCTATGTAGTGTTTGAGACAGGACAAGTACGAACAATATATATTCAAACATTATGAATAATACAGTTAACTTCTTTTTCATGGATATGTCAAATCACTCATTTATCTGTCTCTTCCCCCCCCATATTTTAACTATTTTACTTTCATTTAAGAATGAAATAAGAAAGTGAAACCTAATATGATTCACTAATCTATTTAGTTTATACTTAAATGATATATGTAAGACTTATCTACCAGAGGGTGGGCTCCTTCCTCAAAGTAAAGCTCTTGTCTTTTTCTGTTTGTTTCTCTAACACCTAGCACAACTACTCAAGTTTTGTTGAACCTGTGGATATCAGTTATCCATCCTTTCCTTACTTTTAATGAAATTAATACTCAAAAACTAGAAATCACCTGGCATATATTATGGAACTCATTAGCAAAGGAGGCTTTCTGGAAAAGCCTCAAATAGAATGGCTCCACGTTTCTTTTTAATATTCTGTATGTGAGGCTTATCTAAAATCATTGTGAATAAAGTGCAAGAGAGTGACAAAAATAACTTGAATTCAGATCTCTATCATCCCATTTTCCACATTTACATAAAAGGCTATGATATCCATGCTTAGGTATTTCACAAACAGGTCATTAATATAGGTTCATATAATAAATAACTCTTCATATAGTGCATATCCAAGAAAAATAACATATTTATATAAAATAACAAGACCACTTAATAAGATCACTAAACTTCGTGTCCTGCCAGGCACTCTGGGAGACCATGGATTTATTTCCACATGGCTATCAATTCTTAAAATGTCTCCAAATTTTTTTGAAAATAGTCTCTTAAATTATTAATCAGAGAGTAGTTATAGCATCTTCAGTTAATGAAAGTAAATAGCAAATTATATAAAACTAAATATATTCCACCAAGATCACACAATCGAACTTGATGAAGTATCTCTTGCATACTGACAGAAGCACTGATAACAATGAACCACACTTGCCTATGTGATGGATCACACGAGGTAAGAATGAGACTTCCAAGGTGAATTTTCAAAGTGGCTCCAGTAGTAGCAGCTGGCAGACCACCTTTCTTTAAACTGTGAGGTGCAGTAAAGTTGCTAATGCTAACAGCTACAATTTTTTAAAATTCGTGGCTTATCACAATAAAAACCCAATGTGTATCTTCCTGGCTGACAGATGGCCTTCTATATGATCATTCAGGGATTCAGACTTCCTTCATCTTATGGCTCCACCATTCCCCCAGGGCCTTGGTTGGAGTCCTCTGCTAGATTCTCTGCTTCCAGCTGGCAGATGAGGGAAGAGAATGAATGACGAGGATCAAACTAGTGCTTTTTTATTGAACACAGATGAAAATGTTGTATATCACCAAGCCTTATATAATTGCAAGGAGGGGTAGGAAAAAGAGTCTTGATGTGGGCCAAGAGGGAGACAAAACAGGGTTTGGTGAATAAATTTCTAATTTCTCTACTATGGAAGGGCTTAACTCCCTTTGTCTGAATTACCTCGGAGATAGTTTGAGCCAAATTTTAGAGTAAGTCTTGCTAAATTATTACAATTGTCACCATAAATAGAGTGATCTAACTTAATCTAATTTACAGTAATCAGTAGATTACCTTACACTGACACAGAATCTTTGCCTGACAAGGAACAAGTATGGAGCTATTGAAAGATAATAGCATTTTCAATACAAAGTGAGTTCAGTTTACAAAGAACTTGATGTACACAATCGAGGATGCTGAGATGAGTCTTTTATGTCAAGGAAAGGATTGTGAACTTCAGATTTTTTTTTTTTTTTTAAAGAAAGACTGTGTTTATAAAGAAAGACTGTGCAATGGGTAAATTAGAGAGCGGAGACTAATGGTGGGGGAACCACTTAAGAGGCAGCAGTTCTAACAAATCAAGCAATAAGTAATAACGGAGCCGTGAGGGGATGGAAAGAAGCTACCAGATTCAGGACATAATTCTAAGGAGATGGGATAAGATATAGTGATCAGTAGGATGAGAGAAATGAGGGAGGAGGAAAAGTTAATAATTATGTTGCAAGGAAGTTAAGAACCCAACCCAATGATGCTCTGGGTCTGAAAGTCTTATTAATAAATTATTGATTTTCTGTTAGTAGCATAGAAAAATACACTAGGCCACTTTTTCAAAGCATGTTACCTAAGGGAATATGATATATTCTATGTGAAACATAGGTGGAATATACTTTAAATTAAAACTTTTTATACAGATGGTAACGAGATCAGCAAGAAGGTAAAGAGCATGAGCAAAACATCCAAAGACAATTATGATGTTATTTTAAAATATGTGGATATGTAAACTTGCAGGATGTAAGCATTATGTCTGTTTTAATTTGCTATATACAGTTACCACCTAGAAGAATACCCACTCCAGTCAGTAGAAATGCAATAACGACAGGTTTCAACACTTCTTTCAACTTTGAATTTAAATACCAACATAATATTCTGCTCAAAAATCACAAAGCCAACTCCAGCAGAGAAAATGATCATACACTTACTAAGAAAATTAAACTGTAGATAACTGGATTGTCATTCTAAATTACGTTAGATGATTCAGAAAAGGTAATTTATATGTAAACTGATTAATTTGTTTCTCCAAACCCATCCAACAACTTTTTACCAAATAATTCTTAAGTAAATACTTCAAAGAATTCAGCATTTAAGACATGCCTCCAGGGCTTCCCTGGTGGTGCAGTGGTTGAGAGTACGCCTACCAATGCAGGGGACACGGGTTTGTGCCCTGGTCCGGGAAGATCCCACATGCCACGGGGCGGCTGGGCCCATGAACCATGGTCGCAGAGCCTGCGCGTCCGGAGCCTGTGCACCGTAACGGGAGAGGCCGCGGCAGTGAGAGGCCCGTGTAACACACACACACACACACACACACACACACACACACACACACACACAAGACATGCCTCCAGAAGGAAATATAATTGTATTTTAAATAGCAAATTTCCCCATAACCACAAGGAAGATGTTCAGAATTCTCATCTAGTTAGATGTCCATTGGTTTTATCTTACATGAGATAAGTAAAGTCCCTAAGTCACTACCACTTCGTATATTAAAATTACCTATAGCATTATGAAAAGATGACCATGAATTTCTACTCTATATGGAGAAAGTATCAGGAGCCAGTGATTATCCAGTGATTGTTGAGAAAGGAATGAGAACTTTACAGCATTCTCTCTTTTATACACATACATACACACCACACACACACGCACACAGATATTGTGTAGCCCTTAGGTATAATCAAATTAGGTGACCAATTTTTTTTATTTGTACACAAATTTTTTTAACATTTTTATTTGTAATAGACCCAACCTTAACCAAAATGTCCTCCAATAAGTGATGGGTAAGGAAACTGTGGTACATCCATACTGTGGAATATTGCTCAGCAATAAAGGGAAACAGACTATTGATACTCTGAACTACTGTGATAGATCTCAAGGGCATTATGTTGAGTGGAAAAGAGGCAAGCTCAAAAGGTCACATAGTGTATGATTCCTTTTATCTGACATTCTCAAAATGACAAAGTTATAGAGATGGAGAACAGATCAGTGATTGCCAGGGGTCAGGGTGGTAGGGGGAGGGAGTGGTATGACTACAACGGGCAGCACAAGGGGGATCTGAGTGGCATCTGACATCTGTGATAGAACAGGTCTGTATCTTGATTATACTGGTGGTTACACAGATCTACACGTGATAAAATCACACACGCACACACATACATACACACACACACACACCCCAATATAAAAATCCTGGTTTGATGTCATACTATAATTTTGTAAAATATAACCGTTAAAGGAAAAGTGGGTGAAGGATACGTGGGAGCTCTCTGTATTGTCTTTGCAACTTCCTGTGAATGTATACTTATTTATTTACTTTTAAATTTTTATTGGGGTAGAGTTTATTTACAATGTTGTGTTAGTTTCAGGTGTACAGCAAATTGAATCTGTTATACATATACATATATCTACTCTTTTTTAGATTCTTTTCCCATATAGGCCATTACAGAGTATTGAGTAGAGTTCACTGTGCTATACAGTAGGTCTTTATTAGTCATCTATTTTATATACAGTAGTGTGTATATGGGTGACCAATTAATTTCTTCATCCTTAAGTATATACAGAAACTTTAAGTTAAAATCAGACTGTAGGCATATACAATTATAAATAAAATCATAATCCACAGTACCGATCATATTTCTAGTCTAATTATGCTTACTTATTGCCTTGTCCTCCTGACACTGATAACAGTAGCAGGTTTGGTGAAAGTTTTTCATGAAGGAAGAAATATTTCCTCCATTAAGCTGGTTAGGAACAGTTTGGTAGGAAATTATAACTCAAGTAATAACTTTTTTTTTATAAGGACAAAATAATCCAGAAGAAAACTTGGAATATTTATCTAACTTAAAAGCATACCTTTCCACAGAGAAATGTGAGAAATAAAATCATTAGTACATATGAATACTTTCCCTTTTAGGGGTTAATTGAATACAAAATTTCTTAGAATTTTAAAACAGACTAGAAAGGAAATGGAAAAGATCTATTCATGTTCATTTATAACAGCTTCTTAAGATATTAGTTAATCCTGCTAAATGTCAGTAGAACATTTTATGTAGCAATGAGAAATTACACTATTCAGTAATATATTTTTACAACCTCAGATGAACCTCAATCTTGTGTAACTGACTTCCTAAAAAGTTTGTGTAAATAACACTTTGCTAAATTGAATAATTTTACTTGCGTGTAAATTAGATATTCTCTAAAGCAAACAAACACCCCAAAATCTGCTCTACACTTAAAAATTTTTACATTGCAATAAAGAACAAATTAATATGTAATTTATATTCTCATTGCTTGCTTAGTATAATCATGATCTTTATGATAGATCTAAAAACATTTAGATTTTTCATTGAAAATGCCCACCAAATTTTTGGCATGACGGTTTTTTGAATTTCTCCAAATATAACAGCTTCAGAAGCTGATTTCATGTTAATCCCACCATGCTAGGCCAGACTTTAGCAGAATATTATAATATGTCCAGGCAGCAATATAGCTTAGACCTAGATATAATATAGAAGCCACAAGATAATGCTCTCCTAAGCTTCATCTAATAAGGGAAAAACACATATAAACAAGTATTTGGTATTCAAAAAAGAATACCAAGAAGTGCAACCTAATCTTGAAAGATAAGCACAGAACATAATAATTCCCATACGAAGTCCAAACCTCAGAGAAAATAGTGGGTCAAATTCTTGGCAGATTTTAAATGACTTGACCTTGTTGAGAAAAATGAATGTGAGCACCCCAATAGCACCTAGAATACGTATTCTGTGAGGGTTAAACAGAGCTCCTCAGACATAGCCGGGACTCCATAAATATTTATTGTGTAAAACAGGGAGAAAATGCATTAGTTTTACTCATCAACATACTGCCAACAACTATAATACCTGCAAACAAAAACTTCTTGAATGAACAGTTATCACTGAAATTACATTAAAGCTACACTCATCTTTGGCCATGTGTTAACCAAAAAGACAAAGAGTGGGCAAATGCAATCAACTGACCAGGTATTTTTCAATAACAGGTCACTTAAATATGCAAAGAAAGAACAGAATTTTAAAATAAGTTTTTTAAAGCTATCTGGCAAAATATTGCAGAATGTTGTAGCTTTTTTCCAAAACCTGATTTCTGAGCATAGTCTAACTCCCTAATTTACAATGCTAATGAAACTGCATTTAGCAATGTTTGCTAATCCCTGTTTAGTAAGTATTAGACACTTAAATGAAATAACCTGACTTTAAGCAGGAAAAGGACAGTTGATTCTTTTCAGGGAGATGCACCAGAGAACCTCCAAAACACTTTGGAAGAAAGAAAATGACACTGTCACAGAACACTCAAAAATATCATAATTTGTTTATAGACTACCAGCTAATATATAAACAAATCTGTATTTTACTATGATCCTTTTACACATTCGTGGGAAGATCATTTCACAGGTTTACATAAGTATAGCAAAGTTCTTTAAGGTAACTGAGCAACTGAGCTCTACTAGTTTTTGTTATCTTCTAAGATACAAATATTACTTCATTAATCCAACTTATAAACTGATGTATTTAACTAGAAAAGTAAATAATTACACAAGAAAAGTCATGAGAAACTTCATCACATAGACTCTATATAACACTTTCAGTATAACAGTAACAATAAAAATACCATTTCTAATGTTACTTATGAAAGGATTCATGTTCCACACTGACTATCAAAGAGGGCTTAGAGTAAGCACAAGTGACACTGAAAAACGCCACAACATCCTGAAAGAAATGGTTAAAATGGAGATTGAAATATCTTTTCTATTATACATCACATCAGCAAACCTAGAAAATGGAAAAGAGCCCAAGAGGCATAAATTGAGAAGATACTGCACCTTGCTGCTTTGCCATGAGAGTGAAATATAAAAAGATACTATTTTGAATGCTGCTAAATTATCAAAGAATGGTAAAAGTTAAGAATCACAATGTTATGGTTGAATGGAGCCTATGATGCTTTATTATAAATGTAAAGCTTATGTTATCAAATAGGAAAATGCAAGACTCATTCTACCCAGATTTTAAGATTTCATGTGAAAGGCAATTTTAAAAATTAAATCTAAATTGTCTTAACAAAGTGGTAAGTACTTTAAGGACCAAGCGGAAGACTTACTAATGAAATAAGGTTTTGAAGTGCTATGACATATTTATATACATATCTGAGGCCTGAATCACTGGGAATACTTGCAGCTATTTTAAGTTCTGTGGACCCTAGAGTTTAGTGCCATTTAGCTTTCTCTTCACACCCCACCAAAGCTATTTTTGGCCTTTCTGTGACTTAACTGTATAAGCAATGGGATAACCCATTGTGCATGCTTTCCTGCCCCATAATTAATTGGGTTCCAAAAGCAACTTTCACCTGACCCTGAAGTCAGGACTTAGAGAGTTACATGGCCCTTTGGGCCTTCTGTGCATGCCACCTGATCTTGGGCAGATTACTTAACTTCTCAAGAGAGAAAGAGAAATTATAAAAGTGTTTTAGATTGAGTTCCAGTGACGACTAGTTGCTGACATAAAAGCTCTGTAAATAACTGATTTTACTAAGAATCATCTAGTCTACACAATGCTATAGAAACAATATGGTACTGGCAATAGAAACAGACACATAGACCAATGGAACAGAGGACCCAGAAATAAATCCATGCATATACTGTCAACTAATCTTTGACAAGGGTGCCAAGAATATACAATGGGAAAAGGACAGTCTCTTCTATACATGGTGCTGGGAAAACTGGATATCCACATGCAAAAGAATGAAACTGGACCCTTATCTTACATCACGCACAAAGTTAATTTGAAATGGATTAAAGACTTAAATTTAAGACCTGGAACTATGAAACTCCTAGAAGAAAACATAGGGAAAAAGCTCCTTGACATCAGTCTTGGCAATGATATTTTGGATATGATACCAAAAGCACAAGCAACAAAAATAAACAAGCAACTAAAAAAGCTTCTGCACAGCAAAGGAAACAATCAACAAAATAAAAAGGCAAGTTATGGAATGGGAGAAAATATATGCAAACCATACATCTGATAAGTGTATGGTTTTTTGGATATATACATTTGCTATGTCCAAAATATATATGGAATTCATATAACTCAATAGCAAAAAATACAAATAACCTTATTAAGAAATAGGCAAAGGATCTGAATAGACATTTTCCAAAGATGACATATAAATAGCTAATGAGGGTACACGAAAAAGTGCTCAACATCACTAATCACCAGTGAAATGCAAATTAAAACCACAATGAGATACCACCTCACACTTGTTAGAATGTCTATTGTCAAAAAGACAAGAAAATAAGAAGTGTTGGTGAGGATGTGGAGAAAAGAGAACCCTTGTATAACACTGGTGGGAATATAAATTGGTGGGAATGGAAAACAGTATAGAGGTTCCTCAAAAACTTAAAAATAGACCTATCATATGATCCAGCAATCTCACTTCTGAGTATATACCCACAGGAAGTAAAATCAGTATCTTGAAAAGATATCTGCCCTCCCATGTTCTTTGCAGCATTATCCACGATAGCTAAGATGTGGAGAATCTATGTGTCCACTCACAGAGGAATGGATAAAGAAAATGTGGTATACATATACAATGGAATATTATACAGTCTTTTAAAGAAGGAAATCCTGCCATTCACAACAACATAGATAAACCTGGAGAACATTTTGCTGAGTGAAATAGGCCAGACAGAAAAACAAATACACAGGGAAAAACAAAAACAAATATGACCTCACTTACGTGCAGAATCTAAAAAAGTCTAATTCATAGAAGCAGAGGGTAGAATGATGGTTGCCAGGGACTGGCAAGTGGGAAAAGTGGGTAGGTCAAAGGGTACAAACTTTCAGTTATGAGTAAGTTCTGGGAATCTAATGTACAGATGGTGACTACAGTCGATAATACTGTATTATATACTTGGAATTTGCTAAGAATAGATCTTAAGTGTTCTCATCACATATCAAAAAAAAAAGGCATCATCTATGTGAGGTGATGGATATGTTAATTATCTTGATTGTGCTAATCATCTCACATTGTAAATGTGTACCAAATCATCACACTGTATACCTTAAAATATATACAACTTTTGTCAGTTATACCTCAGTAAATAATAAACTTACTTTTCCTTTAATAAACTTACTTTTCCTTTCCATAGCGGAATCTTTTCCCTACACAACCAAACTCTTAAAAAGCCCACCTATATCATTTTAAAGATAGAGAAAATAAGATGCAAACAGTTAAGAACTTACTATAAGTCAAATGTTAGAAGTGGAAATATAACCCAAGTCTCTTGACTCCAAATCCAATATTTTTCAGTATACCTTTCTGTTTCTAAGCCTTTTATGGAACCATTTGGAAAATCATTTCTTTGGTCTTTAACTTGATAATTAATTCTAGGGAAAAAAGCCAGGTTATTCCATTAAGGAATAAATGTAGCCACACACTGCTTCATTCCACCTTTACCAGAAATAAGACAATCCCCAAAGCAAATTTATAGAATCAGTTATAGGGCAACTCTAGTTGTCAGTCAGTGCTCATTCAATCTTATATTCAATAGTATCAACAGCAATTATTTTATTAGGTATATCATAGGTATTAATAAAGCTAATTAAGCCACAAAGAGTTCATTCATGTCTTGTTTGTTCTGCTCAAGAAAACAATTGTATAATAATTTTAGAAAATGTTTCACTAAATAATTAATATTTTAGTAATATAAAAGTTAAAGTTAGCTATATGGACTATTAACAGAAGTTCACCCTGAGGCCATACTGGCTTAATAAGGGGATATTACTGTCCGTAGTTGATGGGTATTTTATCTTTAGACACTAGGCAGCAAGTTTTAGCACTTTTTGCCTTCTTGTTATGAAACATCCAGAAGTTTAATGGATTTCTGAATTCTAATAACTTGGAAGACAATTCTGGACATCAACCTTCCCAGACAATAATGGATCTCACTAGTTTCTTTAACTCATCCTTATTTTTGGTGAGCCATTATTAAGGTTCACCATAGTTGCATTTCATTAAGTTACAAATATACAGAGTTCAAACCCACAAATTACAGTGATAACTATTAGCTCTTGGTGGGGCTAAAGTAACCTAGTACCAGTTGCCAGGACAATCCCTTGAGACCAGAATCTCTGCTAAGTAATTCCTGAAGCATCTACCAGTTTACCACCATGTATAACTAACTTTTAATAATCATGGAGAAAAATACTTCTCACTATAATACGATTCAAGAACAGCACAGATTCTAGAAGTACACAGGGCCAGATACAACCAAGTCCATATCCTTGACCCCTCAGGAACCAGGATTTCTCTCACACACGCTGTTGCTCATACCCTCCTCTCTCTGTCTCTCTCCCTCTCTCTCTCTCTCGACACATTTTTAGACATCCTGAAAATGTCAAAGCACACCCCAGCACAGTGTAATAGTGCTGTGGAACCAATAGAAAACCTCTTCTTTAGTAATTCTTATAGCTCAGAAATCACAGCTGATGACCAATATCAGTCTCTTTTTAATTAGGAGAAATAGGATAATCCTGTGGAATGAACACTGTATCTGGAATCGGAAGATATGATTTCAAATCCACTTTCTTGATGAATGAAAGAATATATTGCCTTATATATAGTAAAGCACTCACATGTTTTCTTCCTTTGTACCTACAACAATTAGAGATACAACATAATATTGGGGAGGTTATTGAGTTATTCATGAACTTGCCTCGTCCTGCAAGCTGCCACAATAACATTCACCTGAGGTAAACAACACTGCTTAAAGGTATCTGCCATGTTTGTTCCTACAAAAATGAAATACTAGAAAAGTATTTTTCCACAGTTTGTTCATAATTAAGTATAATCCTGTTTTCTTTAGAATTACTATAAATCCATTATAATTTGTTTTGCAGAATAAGCACAAGTATTATCCTTCTAGAATCAACTGGATGATCCATGGAGTCATGGTCAGTTCCAGGGGTTCAGATGAGGGGTAGAAAGGGAAAGAGATTGGCTTCTGGCTCTTCCATCAGTTTCTCACTCAGGTTTTTCACATCAATAGGTGAGTAGTGTTCTCTCTTTCCTCCACTTAACTTTTGGCAAACCCAGTTAGAGACCATCATCAGATAAGCTCAACCTCTTGTTAAAATAAATAGAATATAGGACAGAAACAGCATCAGTGATTTGGTTTCTTTGACATTTAATGAGAGAACAAAATTATATATTGAAGACAAAAGACAGCAGTGCCAGGCACAGACCCAGGACAGGTGCTGTGAAAAAGCCTATCGTGGTGGTGTCTGGGGATTTAAACTCTGGAGAAAAGACTAAACTAAAATTAAGAATAACAAAGTCATTAGTATGTACTTCTTGGCAGATTATTAGCTGTATGTGGAAGCTTTGATAAAACAGGCTTTTAGCAATGTTTTAAATTTCAGATTTAAGAAAAATCCTCTCTTACTCGCCATTTGTTGAACACTGCTGTTTATTTCCATTGTTATTCATTGCCATGGAGCCCAATTACTCCTTTGTTTTCTTATTCACATTTAGTCCACATTATCACAAATAAAAATCACAAGGATACCATTACCCTTCAACACTTCCCCAATGTATAAATCCTAATTTGCATTAAATCCTTGAAGCAACATACGTTGCAGTGAATGAAATGTCCTTCTGTAAAAAGCACTGTAAATAATGAAAGAATTTTTAGTTCAATATATATACACGACTTTACATACAGCTAAACTGACCAAGGTGCTTTTATACACCCTAGGTATACAATATTCAATATGCTTAGAATAATAGTTATTCGAAAGGAATATAATCTTTGAACATAAAACAGTTTAAGAATAAAAAAACTTCTATAAATTCACTTATCTATTCTGCTATTAACCCACTGATGTAGAAATTTTACGTACCATAATTAATGGGAAAAATTAATGAACGCTACTGATACTCAGTGTACTTCTCAAAGGCTGAAAACCTTTCCCAAAAATCAGTATCTGAAACCTGTCTCTTTAGGAAAAACAGTCAAAGCTTTAACTGTTTTCAGTCTAGTATAAGAAAGCTTTGAAGCAAGTTAACTCTAAGCACTCAAGGAAAACTATTTTTAAAAGTGGGGGGGACAAACGGAGGACCTTAATTTTCAACAGTATCGGCCTGAGAAGTAACTTTATAAGAGAATGTCTGAGTATCTTTAAAAAGAGAGAGAAAAAAGTAATTAAAAATGTTGGAAGTCCACAAACTGAGCATAGCAGTAAAAATGACTCAAGAGGGAAAATTTAATGAAAAATAAAAAACTGAAAGCAAATTAATTGATCAAAACACAGACACACACACATACATGCACACACAATGCAGGCAGTCATTCAGCATTATATGCTAGCTGGCTTTGTATTTTCTTTTAAAATATAATCATAACTTCTCAATGTATAAAATAAGGCTCTCAAGGTACTCATGAAAAATTCTTACCAAATTTCACTCTAGAGTTAATGATATTAGGCATGTTAAATCAGGAATCAACACATGCTATTTTCCACAGCAGGAACTATATAAATTACAAGCTCTTCCATGTTTTTGTTATTAGGTTTGGTACACTTAAAAATAAGCGGTATTCTACATCGAGTGCTCTAACGCAACTGTTTTTATATCTTTTAGAATTTATATTTCATCTCAGTGCTCAATCCTTACAAAAAACCACAAAAAGACCTGCAATTGCTATTTACTGTCTTGCACAATAAAATTGTATTTGCTCTGTTTTTGAATTCATAGGTTTTGCTTTATGAAGTTTTCAGAAAGAAGCAACTTTATTATATTTTCACTGTTACTCATGATTTTAGCTTAAAGATCATTAATTTTAACACTAACATCCTGCTATATTCTCATTTGGGTTGTTCTATTTATCTCAAAGGTAGACTTATGTATTACCATTACAAAAAAATAACTATTTGCATAATACTTTATGATTTTTACATCTATTACAAACACATCACAGGGAGTCTGAGGATGCATTCAGTAGCTTGTCATTCACCACTTCAAGACCCTTCAGAACTAAACAAGGAGGAGGGTGACATTTTGCTAAAGGCAGAAGAAATGAATATAAATAACAAACTTTGAAGTTTTAAAAATACAAAAGAAAATTTTAAAAATGCAAACAAAAATATGATCATATGCATAAACAATATAATTTCAATTTTTAAAACTCCATGTCCTCTATACAGAGCAAAGTGTTTGGAGATTTATATATCTTCTATTATGATACCCACTGAAATTATCTAAAACTGTGCTACAAAAATAAAGAAAATTACCACCTTCTTGCTAGATTTTATAAATATCATATTAAAATTGTGCCTATTTACATAATTAAGCTTTTCCTCAGCCTTGTGAAATAATCTGAGTATCATTTCTTTATTATTCTAGACTTAACCCTATAAATGTGCATATAAGAATGTTTCAGAGGGAGATAATGATCTAACATGTTAAGAAATTATGTTGTCTCATAACTTCTTCTTGGTAAAACAATTACAAAGAAAATTGTTTACATCTTCTGTATTTTATTCCATAACTACCAGTCCAGATAAAAAAATACTGAATGCTGTTATGTCACCTCTAGTCCAAATGCTCATAGCACTTGAAGCTTTTTGTAAGCAATATGCTTCTATACTAAACACATATCCCTGAGCCACCACCTACCTAATTTAACAGTTTTAAATGTACTTTCAAATACAGCGTAATACCATCTTAAACATACACACACATACATACATACACACACACACACACACACACAGACAGAGTGTGCAGAAAAGGAAGGAGGTGGAGAGCAAGAAATGGAGCACGTTGTTGTTTTTCATTCATGCAGTATAGTGATGTCAGTGTCTGCAGCAGCAGCAGCGGCAGGAGCCTTGACCTGTGGAGGCTACAATCCACTGAAGTCAGAACCTTGCAGAATTCAAAAGAAACTGAGTAGATAATTGTTTGAAAAATTGTTCAACTGTTCATAGCATGAATTTTAAATAGATAAGTAAAAAGAACAGATTAGTTGTATAGTTTTAACTTAGGTAGAGAGGAGCAAGACGGGATGTGGAGAAGTAACAGAAAGGTAATATCATCAGGGAACTGGGGGCAGAAGAACCTACATTCAAAATCATTTCAGTGTAAGAAACTGACAAAACCACCTGGTGTTAAAAACAGCAGAAAGGCCTCTTCTGTTCCCAATACAAGCTCTCTGATGCAAATCTGTCTCCTGAACAACCAGAGTCAGAGAAGTGTTTTCATCATGATTGCGTTAAAATTGTATTAAACTCAGAAGTGACATACTACATAAAACAAAGAGGACAGTTTAAGCCTGGTCACAAATTTCATTAAAACTACTTGATGATGGACCTTGTAATTCCTAAGCAATTAAGACTTTTGAAGGATGCAGAAAAACAAGTTGTACTATGATCTGTTGTAAGATGTGTTTATCAACAAAAGGGGAGGAGGTACTAGATGACCAATATATTGTTGCAGCAATTACTGAAACTACTCACTATGCCCACAAAACCCTCTGAACACAGTCTTTCTGCAGTGCTTATTTTATGGCTCTTACATTAGTCCCTAAAAGAAAATCCCAAAACTCAATCTATGTACTGTTGAAACTAAATCACTCAAAAATTTATGTAACTGCTGCCTTCTTTTCATTCTGTTACCTCTCATTTCATACAGTTCTAGAAAATGTGCAAAGGAGTTGCATATGGCATTAATCTGTTAGAAAATGGTGGCCTTTTCTATAAAATACAGCCAAAGATGTGTGTTCAGTTGCGGTCATTATTAGGGCGATCACGTTGTTTTCATTCATTCATTCAGGATTTGCTGGAGGATGTCAGTTTCTGTAGCTGGCTTGACCTGGGGGAGGAGTGGGGGAGCAAATTCCTTCTGGTGCATACTGATTACAGGATGTATTTCTCGGTGCTCCTGTACACATACCACTGCACTACATCCTACCCTGCCTCACCATCAAGTGGTCTGAAAACAAGGGCCTCAGCAACATGCTAATTACAGGTCAGAAATATTAAAACAAAACACCAAAACTGCAATCTATCTTAACACAATCACTTTCTCCAAGTCTAAGACCTTCATCAAGAAAACTCCATTAAAAAAATTACACATACCACATAAACACTGCACAGGCTCCACAGTGATTCCCTTCCAAGCAGAGATTTTTCCCCTCGGTATGATCCGTTCTCTCCACAATGCAGCAGCAGCATCTGTAGCCCTAGCGTGGTATCTAATAACATGAGCTACTCCTCCCTCCCTTATGGGTTTTACATCCTTGTTTTGGCTAAACTTCCTTTTCTCCCCCAGAACTAAACTAGATCATTCACCGTGTCCCTAAACATAAACCAAACCACCCCAAAACACAAAACATTAAGGGAAGCCGACAGCATCCACCAGTTCACCATTACCTTTGACACCTAAGAGAAACGAAACTTGAGATCCTTTAACAGCTCAACTGAACTGTTAAGTGTACTTAAAAATAGAAGGAAAAAAGTGAGCACACTCCACAAATAGGTCCTTAGAAATTTACCATGAAAGTCTTGAGTTGGGCATAAACTGTTTCCAGTGCAGTACCGCCCTGATGCATATGACTATATAAAGTAGAGAAAAGAGGGAGCCTCCCCCAAAAAAAGCCAAACCAAACACTATACACTTCAATTGCACATCCAAAACTGTCCCCTCTACACACCCAACAGGATATCCTTACATCATAACTGGTGCCTCCACCTCCCCACCCCCAAAAAAGAAAAAAAAATTATCCCGGTAGGCACAGACACATTATAGGAACTTTGTAGGAAAGCACAAAGAGGCTGTAGAGATTACAACCACCACCTTATTTGCTGCCGGAGAGTTTGTGTGCGTGTTTTTTTAAGTGTTTCGCCCAGCTCCTCCTTCCCCCACTACAAACAGCAAACACATGAGTGAGCTAATCAGCTCTTAAACTGAAAAACCTTTCGATACAGGCGAGTGATGGAAGATAAAAGCTGAGGGGCGGCAGGAGGGTCAAATAAAAGTTGCTCCGCAGTTTGCTCATCCAAGCCCCGCAGCGACCGCAGGGGGGTGAGGTTCCCAAAGCCACTTTCACACCTTCGATAATGCACTAGCAAAGAGAAGCCCGGAGAGGCTGAAGTTTCCACGGAGGGCACCGTCGGGGAGACGCAGCCCGGGAGGACAGAAAGGTTGGGCTCGCTACCTCTGCACACGGGCGAGCCGGGGCTCCGTCGCTCAGGTGAGTTGCTCCTCCGGTGGCTCTCTGGGGACCGTCTCGGGCGGCCCTTGGCCCGCGGCGCCTGCTCGGTCGGGGCTGAGGTCGGCGGCGGCGTCGGGCTGGGCGGGCTGGGGCCGCGGGCCGCGCCGGGCCCCGGGAGGCTGCCCAGCGAGGCGGCGGCGGCGGGCGGGCGCGTGGGACTGTGCTGGCTGCCCCGCAGGAGCTGGTAGGGCACCGTGGCGCGAATGGGCTGCAGAAGCCGGCCGGCTCCCGCAACCGGGGCGCAGCTCACGCCGCCGCCGCCCGCACCGTTCCCGCTCCCGGCGGCGGGGGTGGCGGGCGGGGAACCCGCGGCGCTGCGCCGCATCCTCTGCGGCGGGGGATGAGGAGTCTGAGAGGAACTGGAAGAGGAGGAGGCAGTGGACATGGTGGCTCCGCGGGCCCTGGACGATGCCGGCCAACACCGAGGCGCGGAGCGGGAGGCGCGCGAGCGTGTGGGAGCCGGCGCGATAGTGCGTGCGAGTGTGTAAGGGGGAGGGGCGGGGGTATCGTGGAGGGGGAGGAGTCTCTCGGCTCCCCCTTCGCAACGCGCACCCCCGCCGCCTCAGCGAGGGGGGAGGGGAAGGCTGCGAAAACAAACGTCCAACGGCCCCAACCGCCCGACCGGGCTCGGTGTGGCGGTCACGGCCGGGGCCGCGAGGAGCCCGGAGCCGCCGCCGCCGCCGCCCCGGGCATCGCGCTGACAGGGGAAAGGGGCAGCCGCCGGGATCACGCAGATCCGCGGGGCTGCACGCGCAGGAGAGCCCGGTAGCTGCAGGAAGGGCCGGGACCCCTGCTTCTGGGGACCTGGTAAGGGGAAAGGGCCTCGAGGTGCCTGGATGAACGCGGAGCCGCGCCACAGCAAACGCCGCCGCCGCCGCCTCTTCTGCCCGCTCCTCGCTCCATAAGGCACCTAACCCCTCAACCCGTACCCCGCCCCCTGCACCGCCTCCCGGCGCTCCGGGCCGGCAGCTGCCGCAACGAGCATTCCCATTGGCTCCGTCGTTCTCCACCAGTACGCGAGTGATTGGTTTCAGGGTAGGAGTGAGAGGAGCACCTGCCAGTGAGAGTAGGCATCCTACTTTGGAGGCGGGATATGAAGGAGCGAAGAGGGAGAAAGGGGCTGTGCGCTCAAGGAGGGGCGTGAGAGTTGACAGCCTTTGAGGTGAGAGGGGGACTTTGATTGGGCTGCCCTGGGAGAGTGGGTCCATGTGTGTCCTGCGCGTGCCCCGACACCCACAGACGCGCACGCCCAGGGAAGCAGGTTGTGAGGGCTCCACCCTCCAGGGCCGTTTGTACAACTTGAGACAGAGGATGCGTCAGGCAAACTTTACTTTGCAAGTACACCTGTTCTGGTGGTGGGATGTTTTAGAAGAATCCATCCCTTCCCCACTAATTTTAGTAATCTGAGTTTTTGTGGCGAGTAGACTAATCAAAAAAATTTAAGGCCATCAGAAGCAATGTCTGGGGGTTGGATTGAACACTGGGTGGATACTTTTACAGTTATCCTATGGAGTGAAAAGAGGTAATCAAATCATATGTTCCAAGACAGTAACTCTGAATTGCAGGGGTCAACAAGGAATTGTACATCATTACACCATCAGTTAAATGGAGGTGTAATGGAGGGCACACCCTGTTGTCTTTTCCCAGAAGCAGGTGGCCTCTTGGGAGAAATCGTACCAGACTTGATGTAACAATCCACTGGGGTAAATTTAGTTTTTATTCTGCAGTGGAACTGAAGAGAAACTAAGATTTTGGATGACTGTCAGGAACCTAAGTTTACCCCACAGTAAGCCAAGGTTTTAAACGTTAAGCAGGAACAATTGATTGAAGGGTCCACATCAGATACCCTCCATTCGTTTCCATGAGATAAAAAAGAAGTGGGAGATCAGATTGGTCTACTCTTGGTGTCTGCCCACACTGACAGGCTTCCTCTGATTTCAGGCACTAAATGCAGGGGTCAGTTTCACTTAGAGGAGCCATCCCTCTCAGCTTCATTGTACCCTCAGAACAGAAAGCATACTAGGTTCTGTAAAAAGTGGATGAAACCCACTTTTTCTGTAAAATGCAAGAATTGCACCCATGAAGACTAGTGACAGTTCCTCACTTTATCACATAGTAGAATAACAGCTAACATTTACTGAGCATTTCATGTGTCAGCCACTGTTCTAAGAATGTTTTATGTGTTAATTCCTTGAATCCTATAATCCACAAGGTAGATACTACTATTATCCCCATTGTGTTCACATGTATTTGCTTTCCAGAATAACATTAAATATAAATGTAGTAAAAACTTTACTCTTTTAAATTTAGTATAATTGACCTATTGTATTATTTTTTCCATCTAAAGTGAACGATTTCCTCATTCATTAGGAAAGTGCCTTCCTTCATGGGGAAAAAGAATGATAAATGATTTCTTTCTGATGACTTTTTCAGAATATCAAGAACAAAAATTGACGGATTAAAATATGTGAAGGTTTTAAAAATGCTGGTAAATTTCCAAGTTGTCGATTTGATTACAGCATGGCTTCATAATAGAAATGTTATCTCTGGCCACTCCTAAATATAAGTATGTAACGACCCCAACACTTTAGATTACAGTAGTTCTAAATTTATACCAAGCCACAGTCCTAATGATCAATACCTGATTTGGATCTAAAACAACCTACCTAGCCATATGTTAAAGTCTTTCTGTGTTGTTGAAAACTGCCAACGCCAACTTAAATCAGACAACCAAAACAAATCTAAATGACGCACACAGAGAACTAGTATGATCTTAAAATACTATGTTCAGTTGCTGGTAAGTCACCATGACCTATTTGGATGTTCAATCACCTTCTCTTTACTAAATATATCTTGGTTGCCTCTTAAACCTCTGTTCTCATGAAATAAATACTTATCTTTATGTGTAAGGAATTCAGTCTCCAAACAAATCGAAGGTGGGCTAAAATAAACTAAACCCAGTATCGGCTTTCAAATGTCCATTTGTTGAGTTCTTAACAGTATTTTATTCTTAGTGAGTTTGGGAGTGGGCTCCAAGGGTATGAAAAGAAGCTTTAGGAAAACATACTCCTCAGTAAATTGGGAACCCCTTAGAAGGAAGTGTGGATTGCTGGGTGAGAAGAGCATTGTTACCCGACTGTGCTAGCTATGGGATGGTTAGGCCCCGTGCAGATTATCTCTATTTGTTGAATATAAGTGTAACAATCCCTGGAAATTCTATATATGCTAATGTTGGTAATGACCTCTTTACTATGTTGACCTACCTAGAAGAAGACAACATTGAAAGCGCAATTTGGTGGCATGGGAAGTACCTTTGTTCTCAGTAACCCATGTCTTGGCTGTTTGTGGAACAAGATTCCACCGTCAGCTAATCTGAAGTAGAACTATTACACTTACTTCTTGGTTCATATATGGTAATGGACTATACTTTAGGTTACATTAAAACTTGGAGTCATTGGCTATATCTGATTAATATGTAGCCCCATCTGAAGAGAGAATGAGATAACTAATGGGCCTACAGAGCTACCAAAACCTCTCTCTTCTAGTTTCATCCAGGTTTGCCAGGCTATGCATCCAAGCCCCAACCACATCTAAGGGGCAGTCCAGGCTGTCAGTATCAGAAATGAGGTCACGGCTGAGAGAGAACACTAAACAGATCTGCACTGATGTTCATCTTAAGCTGATTAAACTCTCTTGTAGGTGGATTCTTTATAGCAGCAACAAAAAGAGCCTTGCCTGAATTTTTGTCCCTGGCAGATGCTTACAGTAAAACTCCTTACTGCTTGTGACAGGCTACGTGCACCTTTGCACTAGGTGTTCCCTCTGCCTGAGCAGTTCCTACCCCAGTTACCCACATGGCTTGCTCACTCATTTCCTCCAGGTCTTCACTCAGATGTCATCACCTTCTCAATGAAAGCTTTTCTGGAAACTCTTTTTTAAAATTGCAAGCACCCCCTAGATGTTCCCTACTCTCTTACTTTTTTTCCCCAGAGCACCCATCACCACCCACCTACTGTATATTGTAATTACTTTTTGTTCTGTCCATGTAGAATGTAAGAGCCATGAAGGCAAGACTTTTAATCTGTTTTATTACTGCTGAATCTCCACAATAGTGCTTGGTACCTGGTAGACAATATTTGCTCAATGTTGTTGAAAAGAGTAGCAAATTTTAACCAGTGCTTGTCCTGTGAACTAAACTGTGCCCCTCATCAGACAAAAAAAAAAATTGATAATAAAACGTATATCACTGTTGCAAAGATATAGCCACAGAGTAGAAAAATGTTCCATGTGGCTTTTGTAAACTATACAGATATTCGCACTGGGGCCAGCATTCAAAAGGAAAGCGTATCTTGTATTATGATCCTTATACAGGCAAAGTGAAAAATACTAGTCCTAGTGGCTCTTGGAGGCTCATCAGATGTTGAAAATGGAAACTGAAATTGGTAATGGAGAAGAGGCAGTTGAAATTTGCAGGAAAAAAAAAATAACCAACTGAAACAGAGAAGGACAGTTGAGGAGAGTGACATCTGCTGATATGTAGTTAGTTCTATCTCTCTGTTAGGAGCAATTCTCAACAGGCCTGTGTAAGGAAACTGAAAAATATATATATATTTAATTAAGTAGAAAGGAACATTTCATGTAAATAATAAATATTTTACTTTGTTTCTTTCCCCCCCATCTTTATTGAGATACAATTGACATAAAAGATTGTGTAAGTTTAAGGTGTGTAATGTAATGATTTGATATGGGTATTTAGTGCAAAATGATTAATACGATAAGGTTACTTAACACATCCATCACCTCACATAGTTATAAGCCTTTTTCTATGATGAGAACTTTTAAAATCTATTCTCTTAGTAACTTTTAAATATACAATATAGTATTGTTAACTATAGTCACCATGCTGTACATTATATCCCTGGAACTTATTCATCTTATAACTTGAAGTTTGTACCATTGACCACCCTCACCCATTTCCTCCACTCCCTAGCCCCTGCCCCTATTCTCTGTTTATATGAGTTTGGATTTTTTTAGATTCCACATGAAAGTGAGATCATATAGTATTTGTCTTTCTCCATCTGACTTACTTCACATATCATAATGCTCTCAAGGTTCATCCATGTCGTCACAAATGGGAGGATTTCATTCTTTTTATGGCTGAATAATATTCCATTGTGTGTGTGTATATATATATATATATATATATATATATATGCACCACAGTTTTTTTCCATTCATCCATCAGTGGACACTTGGGTTTTTTTATATCTTGGCTGTTGTAAATAGTGCTGCAATGAACATGGGAATGCACATATCTCTTTGAGATATTGATTTCATTTCCTTCAGATATATACCCAGAAGTGGGATTGCTGGATCATATGGTAGTTCTATTTTTAAGTTTTTGAGGAACCTCCATAATGTTCTACATAGTGGCTGCACCAGTTTACAATCCCATCAACAGTGCACAAGGGTTCCCATGTCTCTATATCCTCACCAGTACTTATTATTACTTAACTTTTTGATAATAGCCATTCTAACAAGTGTGAGGAGGTATCTCATTTCGGTTTTAATTTGTATTTCTCTGATGATTGGTGATGTTGAGCACCTTTTCTTATACCTGTTAACCATTTGAGTATCTTCTTTGGAAAAAATGTCAACTCAGATCCTTTGCCCATTTTTAATTCAATTGTTTGGTTTTTCTTGCTATTGCATGAGTTGCTTATATATTTTGGATCTGAACCCCTTATCAAATATGTTGTTTGCAAATATTTCTCCCATTCTGTAGGTTGTCTTTTCATTTTTGTTGATTGTTTCTTTTGCTGTGCAGAAGCCTTTTTAGTTTGATGTAGTTTCACTTGTTGATTTTTGCTTTTGTTGTGATGCTTTGGGTGTCATAACCATAAAATCTTTGATAAGACTAATGTCAAGGAGTTTTCCCTATGCTTTTTTTTTTTTAAAGATTTAATTTTATTTATTTTTGGCTGTGCTGGGTCTTCGTTGCTGTGCACAGGCTTTCTCTAGTTGTGGCTAGCAGGGGCTACTCCTCATTGCAGTGCATGGGCTTCTCCTTGTGGTGGCTTCTCTTGTTGAGGAGCACAGGCTCTAGGCGTGTGGGCTTCAGTAGTTGTGGAACACAGGCTCTAGAGTACAGGCTCAGTAGTTGTGTTGCACGGGCTTAGTTGCTCCACAGCATGTGGGATCTTCCCAGACCAGGAATTGAACCTGTGTCCCCTGCATTGACAGGCAGATTCTTATCCACTGTGCCACCAGATATCCACTGTGCCCTATGCTTTGTTTTTAAAAGAAGTTCAGAAGAAGCAAGAGAAAGAGGGGATATCTTGTTTTTTAACTGATAAATATCAAAAGATTAAGTATGCAGTTATTCCTACCTGGATAGAAAATAGTGATGAGGACCACTAATTTTTCAGCTTTCATCTCCACAGCAATTCCTATTGCCAACTATGATGCCAAGGGCACATCCCCTAAGCTGATACATAAGTAGAGTTTTATCATTTAACTAAAAGACTATATTGTACAAAGCCAACACATTCAGAGGCTAAATAAAGATTTGGGGACCAGAAAACTGCAAATATTCTCTCTTTGCTGCGACATTTCATTTGTTTTAGTTCCAAACATGGTGTCAACAGTACATGAGAGCAGTAGCGGTCCTATGAAGAGACAGTGCTTGATTATCATAATACTATTTTTTTTTAATGAGAGTTTAGAGTGATTAAAATGTGTCGATTAATTTCCTCCTCTGTGACTGAATTTTACTTTTTACCACGTAAGTGTGTTGAGTGACTGCTGTTAAGGTGTAATCAACTCATCAGCAGTGCTTGACTAGAGAAGTTATTAAAATTATTTTAAACTTTTTATAGCACAGTGTCCTACCAAGCATCCTCTTGAAAAGGTTTCCAGTGTCCTACCAAGCATCTTATTGAAAAGGTTCATATTAATATATTTAATAAGCCTACATGAGGATTTAATAGCAATAATACTAGCATCAGGCCTTAGTAACTCCTCATCAAGTCACTTATTAAATGCCTTCAAAGTGCGACACTCTTGTATACTCTGTAAGGGATCCTTGTTTTCACACTTCGGTAAATTGTAGTCTCTCAGAGGTAAAAAGGTAATTTCTACAGATAAAGGTAGAAACCATGTCTAAACACAGGTCTTCCGTAAGAGAGATGCAAATAAAGCAAATGGAAGCAATGGGAAGGAAAGGTCACTTCTGAGGAAAGGCTTCAGAAAAGAAGAGTATGAGGAAATCTTGTCACTAGGGATACACAGGATGTGTTAGATGATCGAGCAGTCTGCCTCGACTGATGGTTAATGGAAGATAAGTCTTGGTCTGTTGATGACATGTCATGGAGGTTGCCAGGCAAGTCTTGCCATTTATCGAGTATGCAGGGAGGAGCTGTTGAAGATTCTTGAGTGGGTGGGGAGAATATGAATGGAGCTGGGCTTTTTGAATATTGATGCAAGAATCGTTTACAACCTGGATGGAGACTGTAAACTGGACTTTGAGAATAGTCCATGGGAGTTTAGGTAATGAGAGTTAGGGGAATGATAGGGGACATGGAGGGGAGGAAAAGATGTAGGTGATACTCCTTCTTAGCTGATGGACCTTGAAAGTAGGACATCAGACAGCTCTGAAGCTTCAGGCTTGGATGCCTAAGAGGATAGTGGTGGCTTTAACAGGAATAGGGAGCCAAGAGAAGGAGTAGGTTTGGGAGAGGATAATGAGCTCATCTATAAATTAGAGAACCAGAGGATATTCAAGAGGAGACAGTTTTTTCCTTTGTTTTATTGGGATATAATTGACATATAGCACTGTATAAATTTAAGGTGTACAGCATAAAGACTTGACTTGCCCATATTATGAAATGTTTACCGTAACTAGTTGAGTTAACACTCATCATCTCATTTTGATACAAAGGGAAAAAAGAGAAAAAAACTCGTTTGGAGTTTTTAAGAGCAGTTTTTAAATGATAGTTGAGAAGAGCATAGGTATGGTTTGGAGGGTTATCCATGTACATATGATAGTTGAAGCCATGGGCACAAATGAAGTTGGTGAGGGAGAAAAGTATAGAAATAGAGAAAAAGAGGATCAAGGACAAAATTTTGAGAAATTATACATTAGTGGAAGAGGAAAAGTAAGCAAATAAACAATCCAAAGAAAACAAAACTAGGAAAGAAGACAGAAGGGAAGCACTTCTTAATTAAAGAATTTGGTGTCTCAGAGGATGTTTGGTGGATGTCTGTGGGGTATCTGGGAGCTCACGTCCCCTTCTCTAAGAACTAATCCTCTGCCAGCACATGGAGGGTTTGGGCCTGACAGCTGTTTGTACAATTTGACCTTGTTCTTCTGACCATGGTTGGTTTGACCTGAGTTCGATAACTGACCAAAGCTGCACCAATCAGGTTTTCTCCCCCGGGAATTTGGAATTAAGAAATACAATGTTATTCTATTAAGGGCATGAACTGGGTGATCACAGAAACCTGTGCATGGGATGGCCATCTTCTGTCACAGAAACAGAAAAGTGAGGAAACCTGCCTTCTGAAAGAAACAAATGAAGTGACTTGCAGAAAATCAAAATGAGAACAGATGACCTGAGAGAGAGAGAGAAACTGAGAGTATGTTTATTTTCCCATGACGACTATTTTCTGTCTTATCCCTTTTCTTCAATCTTCTAAAACCATCCCCACACCTGCCTACCCCTGATGCAACTCCAGTATATTCCTACCATCAAATCTACAAATCTTTTGGCATTTGGACCCATCTCTCCTTTCTTTCTTCCTCTCCTATCAAAAGCCGTTCCTCTACTTATGAGTTAAATTCCTTCCCCTCTTCTTAGGGGTTTCATTTCTTCAGTTATTCCCTTCCTGTTGTTCATCATCAAATTCTTGGTTATCACCAATATGTATAAACATGCTCCATCCTAACATTTAGAAAAAAACAAAGATTCTTATGCTCTCCCTTTCCATCTGTAGTACTAATTCTCTGATCCCTTCACAACAAACCTTCTTGAGAGAGATGTCTGCAGGTTAACTCTGATTTCCTATTCAATCTACTCGAATCTGACTTCCACCCCCACAATGCCAATGAAAACTGCTAATCAATGCTGTCAACAGCCTCCATATTGCTGGACACCCAATGGATGTTCCTTGGACCTCATCCTACTCCAACTTTTAGCAGTTTTCAACACAGTTGGTCAGGCTCAACTTCTTGAAAACAAAATCTCTTCTATTGGCTGGTCTGTCTCCTAATTCTCTAACCACTGCTGTTCAGTGACCTTCAGGGGTTTTTCCTCCGCTAGTGCCCTCTAAAAACTGGGCTGTATTCTCTGCTTTCTTCTCTGTGAGCTCACCTTCTTGGTAATCTCAGTCATTGCCATAGCTTTAAATACTAAAAATGGTAACAAATTCCCAAATTAATCTCTTTAGCCTAGACGTTTCCTCCAAAATCTGTACTCAGATATTCATTTGTCTGTGTGACATGTCAAGTCTCCGTGAATTTCTGAAATTAATGTATCTGAAATAGAACTAAACTCTCAATTTCTATAAACCTGCTTTCCTCCTCTCACTATTAAAAAGAAATTCTATCTTTACTTTTTCCCACTTCAGTAAATGGTATCACCATTCACCCAGTTATTGTAAACAAGACAACCCAGGCAATATTCTTGATTTTTCACTCTCCTTCCCTCCTCAACTCTAACCTATCAGCTGGTCCTCTTATTTGCTCCTCATGAATAGATGTGTAGTCCATCCACTTCTCTCCATCTCCTCTGCTACTACATTAAACCAAACTGCCATCATCTCTTACCTGAGCTATTGCTATAGCTGCCAACTGGTCTTCTACCTTCTACTCTTGCCTCCTTTAATCTATTTTCTGCTCATCGGTCAGGGTAAACCTGGAAATACATTAGACCTTGTTGTTTCCTGCTTAAATCAGTTCAATGGCTTCCAATTAGTTTGCAATGAGATCCAAATTCTTTTAAATACTTAAGAGGCCTGGCCTGCTCTGGCTTCTGCCTCCTTCTCCAACCTTACCGCCCTCTATTCTCCCCCTCACCCTTTAAGTTCCAGCCACAGTGGCCTCCTTTCACTTCCCCTGAAACACCACTGCAGGGCCTGCACACAGGTGTATACTCAGCCTAAAACACTCCTTCCACAGCCCCACCCCTCAGTTGCCCTGAGTGGCTCCCTCACATTCTTCAGATCTCAGTTTAAATGCCATGTCTTCAGAGTATCCTTTCTGAGTCCTTGCCTATCACTAATAGCCTATAATAATGTATCATTAGGTCAGTTTGTTTCATCTGTAGTGCTCATTATACGGTGTAAATACACATTTGATAACCTGGTTATGTAAGCCTTCCCCACTAGATTATAAAGTCTCTCAAGGCAGGGACCTTGTCTCTTCTGTCTACTACTTGGTCACTGAACACCTAGGAGTGCCTGGAATATAGCAGGTACCTGAGAATTATTTGTTAAAATTTTATTGGTTACTGATAGCTTCCTAGTTCCTGATGCTAATCCTTGTGCAGCCCTATTATACTTTCTGTGACAGAGTTTCTTTGGTCTTATATTACCCTCCCCCTTGCTGTTTCAATCATTTGAATAGGTTTCTAATAGTTAAATGATCACTAATTGATAAAGTTTTTAAAAGGATGGGGTGATTAGCAATGTCAAAAGCTGTTAGATGGGGAAGAAGTTTAAGGGCTAAGCAGAGTCATTGGATCTCATCACTGGAAATCTTCACACCAATAGTGTCCATAAAATGTGGCTCTGTGGAAGCCAGGGTACAGTTGGGTTGATGAGAAGGGTGAGAAGATGAATGCAAGTAATGTAGAATTCTCTTTTTGAAAAACTTGATAGTAAACATAGGCATGAAGTAAAATGGGATCTTGGAGTTCATCAGAGTCCAAGAAAGTATATGTTGCTTTAGGTTGAAAAGAATAGGGAAGAAGCATCTACTGATATGCCAATAGAAGCCAAAAGAGAAAGAAATGAAGTTGGACTGAGGAGGATTAATAGACTTAGTTTCCGTGAGGCAGTAGAGGATTTGATCAAGAGCACAAGTTTGACAAAATGGCACAATGTTTCCCCCTCCATTTACAGGAAGAAGGGACATTAAGAGAGTGAAGGTAAAGAAAAAATTTATGTAGAGCAAAGGAAGTTGAGCACGGCCATTTGAAGAGGTAGCAATGTCATCTACAACTGGTTGTCAAGGGGAATCTCTGGAAAGACTTTTCCAGACCACACCTCCATCCCTTTACTCCATTACCTCCCTACCCAAGATGGTAGCTGCTCTCCACTGCAACTGCCGCAGAGACTCACTGCTGCTGAGGGCCACAGTGGTTGGTGGGAATGTGCCTTATTTCTTAGGTGGTGTGGAACAGAAAAAAAGCCTGCAATCACTGAGGAGAGGGGTAGTCAGAAGGGAATATTGGGGTTTGAAGAGCTCTGACATCATGAGGAGTACAACAAGGACATAGAATTGTTTTCCAAACATATATCTCATCAGGCATTCCTGGGGCCCTTCTAAAAATACAGATTTCAGCCTCATTCCCTAGAGAGTCTAATTCAGCAGGTCTGGGAGCAGGAGGGGTAGGATTGTATAATTTTTAACAAGCTCCCCAAGTGATGTTTATGATTTGGCACATTTGGGAAACAGTGCATTAGAAATGAATAAAAGTTCACTAAATTTAATTGCAGACCCCAAATATTTCTCAGTGTTTAGCCAAATACAAAGAGATGTTGATAACTGACGTCAATTCGTGGAAATTACCCAAAGAAAACAGTTTTCAGTGGATTGGTATCTAATTCTGTGGTTCCAAATAATCTGCAGCAATATTTAAAATGTAAGACTAGTTTATGGATATTTCTTTATAGAGAACTTCATTAAGGAAAAGGTAAATGGAATGGCCCAGCAAAGTTATTATTCATAATATAATAACAAGTCAGATGTTTTAAAGCCTGTTCTGCTTCTAGTTTGCTTACCTCCCAAATTAATAAGCTAAACATAATAAAAATCTAAGAATGTAACTTGATCTTACCCATTCCTAACATTCTTAAAGGAGATCTTTAGCCCAATAGCGCTAGAGCTGCTGAGAGCAGATTCAGATCCATTTAAACTATTTTTTCCATTCCCTCCCAGAAAGAGTTATTTGTACTGATATACAACAGTTGGGCCCCAGACCACTTACTGGGACCACAGGGCCTCACTAATTTGTACCAGTTTTCCTCTATTCTAGTTGGTCATGACCATCAGGTATAAATTAGTGCTAAATCAATATTAGCTGATACTTCCCCAGGTGTGGGAAGTATGGAAACCCGATCACATGAGCAAACACAGCCCTTCTTGGCTACATTTAAAATAAGGCGATTATTATTACACTATGGAGAAAAGGCTTTTTTTCTTTTTTTAAAGAAATCTCATGCCACCTTAATTTGCATTAACTTGATAGACTGATATCAATAGGCAGAACCAATTTTCAATTGTTACAGTTTCCCTAACACCCTTCACACTTCCTTCATTCTTTCAGGGAGGCTTCTTCTGCCTTCCTATTTCTTCCGACCTCCAGCCGTGCCATATACCCCACACCATTTTTCCTTTCTAGTACTACTTACTCATCGGGTTGAGTAGAGAAGCCAAAGATGACTTAGTTTACATACCTGCTTTAATTGCTCACCTTGGGTGGAGCAGTGTCTTAAATAAACTTCAGTTTTGCCACAGCACCATTACTCAGTAAGGTATTTATACAAGTGTCATTTAATCACATGAAAATAAACAAGGCACTTAAACTTGTTATTGAGAAAGAAGCTTTAGGCTTTAGCTGCCCACTCTCCTTACTCAAGGGCCAATCTTGCCTCACTTATTCTTAGAAAACTTTTAAGCAGTTTTCCTTAAAGAAAATCTAAGAAAATCAGGCAGAGCAAAGTACTGTGAGTCAGGTTTAACCTACCCTTACCTTTGAAAGAAATGGTTCCTTTGTTAATTATCAATAACAAGGAATCTTGTCATTTCTCTCAATATTTCCAAGTCATAGCTACTCATAGCGGAGGTATGCATTCAATGCATTCATAAATATTGAAAGCATATATGTTCTGTATCTAACCATAGATGAAAACAGAAACAAATATTCAACATTCCAAAGAAATGGTGTGAGTCTACATGATTTTTTATCTTCTATAACCTGAATTGTATAGAAATTCCATAGTATTTTTAAAGCACTTTCATAAATATGACCTTTTGGCTTGTAATAATTCTGTGAAGTAGTTATACTATTTCCATTTTACAGATGGGAAAATTGAGGCTTGAAGCCTTGGCCAGGGTCACAGCACATGAAAGATTCAGAGCTGGGAATCAGCTCTCCTGACTCCAGGCCCATTGTTTTTCCCTCTCTATAAAAATTGCCTTTATAGCAGGAGAGTCAGGGATATGTTCACTCAGTAATAGAGAAGTATGGATCTTTTCCACCCTGGTCTTTGAAGGACCTATGAGCTGATAGTGTATGTGAGAGAGGACACTTCCTGCCTGAGAGATTGATTACTTATATTCAGAGCAACCTGATGTTGCACTCTGATAGGAGAAGGACCTGTCTAAAATGTCCTAGTTGCTTTAAACATCCAGAGTTCCCAATAGGAAGACAGGGTGTGGTAATTATATATCTTGCTTTTGGCTTATCTTCTCCATATCCTCACCCTCACAGATGTCTTTCAAACATTGGTAATTACAGCTTTCAGAGCCAAAGCCTACAAACTCATAATCCACACAGATGACATACTAAAATCTACTCAAATATGTAAGGCTGAAGAAAGTTTCAGTGCTACTGGACTCACATTAAAAGAAAACTGCTTACAAAAGAGGTAGCCTTTATTTCTATGTCACTACTGCACAGATGTGTAATGGTTTCTTGTTGATCTGTGAGGGTGCGTATTCACTCATTTGCCTCTAAATGTAATCAGTAACTTAAGAATAAAGTACACATGCAGATGACAAGACCATATGATTAAAAGCAAATAGTCTGACATTGGAAAACAGATCCAAATTAGTGAAACTAACTTGAAACAATGAAGGAACTGCTTCTAAGCAAGAGGAAGAATCAGTATCAAGAAATAAATACAACACAGGAAAGCAGTTGTCCTTGTCATGCTGGCCTATAAATGGAACCTGAGTTAATAACATCATAATCTCTAAAGAATTCAGCAAGTTCTTGCTATAGTGGCAGTGAGATAATATATAAAGTATGGTGGAATTTCTCACCATCTGTATCACTGGCGAGACCAATGGTAATATATCCTGTATAACTTGATGTCCCACAATTTAGGAGGGTCTGAATGTTTAAAGAATTATGAAAGTAGACTCTAGAAAAAGTCAAACTAGTTCAGAGGACTTAATAGTGATCTTCACGTTTATTTAGTGCCATAAATATGGAATGTGCATTTTCTTTTTTTAATTGTAGAAAGAATGCAAGGAAATCTTACAGATTTGAGAAAAACAGGGTAAGTAAAAAGAACTAGCATATGTTCAGCATCTACACTGTGCAGGGCACTCTATGTACATCATCTCATGGAATCTTCCAGAAACCCTGCAGTGGAATCCTCATAGAAACTGAGAATAAGAAAGAGTAATAAACTCAAAGATCAGAGGCCTTTATCTGGTAATTGGTCCTAGGGTCTATGTACCTTCAAAGCTTGTACTCCTGACACCAAGTCTGTGTAGTACTACAGTGGGTAAGGTTATGGATCTTCTTCCTTCATTAAATTCAAGATAGTTTCTAGAAAGATATATCTGGGACAGTGATATATTCCTATCTAGAAATAGGAAAATGGACTAAATTCCTCTGAGGTTGCCTTTAGCTCTGTAATTTTAGATTAAAATTCAGATCAATAGAGATTTAGTCCGAGGCTTTTATTGAGCACATTATTATAGTTTTTTAATCATTAAAGATCTAAAACCTATAACATGAGTAAGACTTTAGGAATTTATATTTAAAGTTTTTCCACCTACTTACATGTCCAACAATAAGGAATTGCTCCAATAATTAGAGTATAACCATACAATGGAATTCTATGTTAGAATTATGTAGAGGAAATTTTAATGATTATAAGAAAATGTTTTGATATACTATTATCAAAAGAATTTTTAAAAGTCAGAAAAACCAAACCAAGCTATAAAGTATGTTTCCAATTGAATTTAAATATATCTTTACATATGCATGGATAAAAGCAACTGGGAGAATATATACCAAAATATTAACAGTGGTTCCTGTGGGCACTGGCATAACCAATGGCTTTTATTTTCATATCTGGGCTTCTCTACATTTTTCTAAATGTAGAAAAAAATAGGTCTTACACATATTACTAGAAAGAATGCTTTACACACCACACATGTGTCTGTGCACACCCGCAAACACAATTTTCTGCAATCGTTTTAAAACTTAGAAATAAAATAACAATATATTAATGCAATTATATATAGGATAAGGGAAATTTATTAAATAGCATCAAGCCCATTGGTTGCAGCAAACTGTGTACCCATTACTGAAAATAAAATTGGCCCTGCAATTAATTTCTTATTATGCTAAAATTATTATATAGGACTACCAGAGTTTAGTTCCCTGCCTAAAATTCTCTACTCAGAAGGCACACAGAAAACACACAGCTAAGCATATGGTACTGTGTGTGCAAAATGGAGATAATAATCACACCTAGCTCACAGAGTTCTCAAAAGAGTTCAGTAAAATAATACTTTTAAAGCTTCTAGCACAGTGCCTGGCACATAGTAAGCACTCAATAAATGCTGGCTATCTTGGTTATTGTGTTCTACTGAGAAGCTGAAGAACAGAAGAATTCTACAGAGGAAGATGGGTGTTGATCTAAGAAGTTCATATCTGTCAGCTGGCACATGTACTTCATTTAAAAATAACCTCACAGGGCTTCCCTGGTGGTGCAGTGGTTGAGAGTCCGCCTGCCGATGCAGGGGATACGGGTTCGTGCCCCGGTCCGGGAATATCCCACATGCCGCAGAGCAGCTAGGCCCTTGAGCCATGGCCGCTGAGCCTGCGCGCCCGGAGCCTGTGCTTCACAACGGGAGAGGCCACAACAGTGAGAGGCCCGCGTACCGCAAAAAAAATAAGAATAAAAATAACCTTAAAATTAATGTAGGTTGTGTCCAAAGGAACCTCTGGCACATTGTAATTGAGTAGTACATTTCATTCACCACACTTAACAAAGTTTTAATGAGTAATGAAAACAGGAAATGAAGCCATGAGATAATTTCATTTTTCCTTAATCATTCCACTTATGTTTATATTACCAAAAATGACTGAAATATAAAGAAAATATTAGCACTTTATAACTACACTGTTATTTGAATCTGCACTTACAATTTCTATTTGTAATTAAAAACAGCTTTGAATTTAGAAACATCCTTTATTATATAATACAAACAAAAAGTCATCTAAAATTCTTTTTTGAAAATATCATCATCCATTTGGAAACTATCTTAGTTCAGGCTGCTGTAACAAAAATACCATAGACTGGGTGGCTTAAAAAAACAAGCATTTATTTCTCCCAGTTCTGGAGGCAGGGAAGTCCAAGATCAAGGTGCCTGCAGATTTGGTGTCTTGGTGAGGCCCTGCTTCCTGGTTTGTAGAGCGCCGTCTTCTCACTGTTTCCTTGCAGTGTGAAAGGGCCCAGAAATCTCCCTGGGGTGCCTTTTATAAGGGCACTAGGGCCATTATTGAGAGCTTCACCCTCATGACCTAATCACCTCCCAAAGGTCCTACCCCCTAATACTACCACATTGGGGGTTAGGATTTCAACATGTGAATTTTGCCAAGACGCAAACATTCAGTCTGTAGCAGACACACACACACTTGCTTAAATGTGTTTTAATCATCTGTGTTAGATAAAATTGGAATGGTTAAATGTCCCACAGTTTTTAAGGGAAATCATTTTAGTAGGAGTCACATTTCTAGATGAAGACCCATTAACCCAGTGATTTCAAAGAATATGACTTGGGTCTGGTATCACATTTCAAGACCAAGAATTAGAACCTCAGTTACTTACTAAGTGAAAGATACTACAATTATAATTGATAAGAAAACGGCTCAGAAATATGAGTGGGATTTTAAACAACTAAATTTGTTTGTCTCCCTCTCTGATTGAATCCAGAAGTATTTATTTAGGGGAGCAAAAAATTCAGATGACTTGGAGGCAAATGTTTCTGTTCGTTGAAGAATAAGGATGTCTTTTGCCAAATGCAGCCATTTCCAAAACGCAATTAAGGATTATGACTCACGTATCAATCCTGCCCCTTCCTATCTCAGCCCTCATTCTCTGACCATCTTCTCCGAATCCCCTTGCAGGATTCCCTTTAGGACCATTGCTAATTAATGCCTTCTGGAATCCACCTTCCTCATAGCTATTGAGGCTTTTTCCACCTTTTCAGAAAAAAGTTTGCCCTGGGTGATATACAGAAATCTTTGCTCAGCCTCAACCAGCTTGTTTTCTAGCTAACAGGTTTAATCTGTGGCCCCAGGGGGCAGGATAGTGAGAGAGAGGGCTCAAAAAACCATTACCTTTCAGTACACAGCTAGGTAAACTAATTCCACCAAAGATCACAGGTTTCTATATTTCCTTGAATATGCTTTTTTTTTTAAACTTCATCAAAATTTCATGTTTTAAATATTTTTAATATTTCTATTTCTCTCTTGTGCTTGAAAGATAATCATTTTAAAGCAAGAAAAGGAGCAGACAAGGTAAAACTCAAAGAGGAGAGGCTGGGCACTGATACAAACTTATAAGACAGTTCCCTCACTGTCTCCCACTCAGAACGAATTCATATTTGACTGGCTAGTGGCTCTACATTTATATTCCAGGTAGCAAATTACTTTTGTGCATAAATAGGGACTGCTTCTTTCTCTCTGCAAGGGAAAACTACATTGTTCTAGATTTGGATACTAGAAAACAGCTGCCAATATGGGGCAGAACAATTTAAAAGAAGATGGAAATATGGACTTTGATTTTAGAAGGTGTAGAAGAGAATAGATATCTTAGGCAACTGAAAGAACATATTTGGATCTGTAAGATTAAAAGAGCCTTGAACGAGACTGTACTTTGTGTTGGACAGACTTCCTTAGACAAGAAAGAACCCACCTGAATGCTGAGGGACAAATCAGTTAAGTGGCCTAAGTTTCACTGTCTTTAACTATAAAATCTGGTGATTAAACTGGCCAAGCAGAAGATATGATAAACACAGATGGGAATAAATCTGCATTTTCCAAGCCTGATGAATTTTAAAAAACTAAGTGACTAACTGAAATCTTGAAGATTAAAGAACCCAGACATGCTTCTTGAAGTAAAAAGGGGTCTAACTTAAAATTCTGTTGTCTCTGAGGATACATTACAAAGAGATAAAGAGACTCAAGACCACATGGATGGCCTCTGCTTCCACTCTGACACCATAAAGTTCGGTCTAGAAAATGAGTATTCTCTATAGAAACATAAATGTTAAAATATGAACATTTTGCTTTGATTTCAATCCAAAAAAATAAACAAGTTAAATGTCAAAGATATCTATTCTAATTTTAACTTCTCTGTACGTAACCTAATATGTAGTAGGTGCTAAAACTCTGTTCATGGTATGTGACTGAATATTCTTTATGCAATGTGTAGGTTTAAATAAATGCCAAAGTTCATTTGTAAGATACTTTTTCACATTTTAATATCTCTGAAATTGGATCAAATTTGAAATTAATGGTATATGATAGTTTAGTTGGCAGCATCTTTTTTCTTAATATCGCTTTAAAATAATGATACAAAGTATCGCTTTAAAATAATGATACAACTTAACAATAGATAGTGTCTTAGATTTGATGAAATACAATATTCAGTACAGTTTAAAAAGCAAAACTCCCATCTAGGGACTTCATAGATGTTTTAGTATTTGAGATTTATCTTAAGAGTAAGCTGGAAAATTCCTAAAAAAAGAAAAAAAAAAGTCCTGAGAAAATCTGTTCTTGGAAGCAGAGATGACATGCATGGTCAGGGGGAGGTAGGTGGGCAAAGAAAATGAGCCTAATGTTGACACCCGTGATTTAGGTCTGGCATCAAACTCCTGCCCCTTTCCCTAAGCTCCCAAAGCTGGGTCTAGTCAATGTCAGTCCCTTTGCATTGTGTTGTCAATCCCTGGTACACTGGAATCCACGGAAAAGGTTCATATAGACTAATAGCAGAATAGTAGGTAGGTAGGTGTAATGTAGATAGTAGGTGTAATGTATTTTCTAGGTATTTATCCAAGGTTTGGCTGTAGAAGGTGTCTTTTACTTTTAAAAGATTCAAATCTCATGAGTCATATAAAGTAAATGTGTTTTTAAAAACTTTTAATTACAGCATTTTTTCACCCTTTTTAGATCAGCTCAAAACAGCATCAGTTCTTGAATAAGGGCTTCAGAGATCTTAGGTTAAAGGAACAAAGAAGTCAGTATTATTGACTATTAAAACCAACAACTTATTGTTTAAAAAAAGATGAATATATACATATATATAGCTATGTAGATAAGGCAGTAGGAGGGTGTGTCAAAATTGGTTACTTCTAAATAAAAACTATCGGTTTCTTTTTTCTCATTGTATTTTTAAACTTCACCATAGTAAACATGTGTTTGAATTTGCAGTAATTAAAAATAAGCAATAAGAGTTTTCTTTTTTACAATTAAACCCTGGGTACGATGAAATACAGCTGGAATCTTCAAGGGTGCATCTTCAAGGTTGCATTTGCTTAAAAATTTGTTGCAAGAAAGTTATAGGCACCAGCCAGCCACAAAGTCCAGCCACAAAGTACACTTTAAAGTTAGTTACACATGAGACAATGAGGGCTCTCAAGCTGATGCAGAAGGAATAATTCTGCCTTCTGTCTTAATAGAGATGGAGAAAAAAGAATTCTGCCTTCCATCTTGATAAGAGATGGAGACTTCTGCATGTTTCTCTGCATTGATAGTTTATGTGTACACACGCAATTTGCTTTCTCTGGCCAGGACACAGCAAGGAGCAGTTCACTTAACAGCATACATTTCTTGATCTGGATTTTGTTCAAAATGCTGGCTCTGATGAGACTTTTATTTGGATGTTGCCTCAATCCCTTAAAGCATAAAAACCCTCAGTACAGGTCTTTCTCCTACTGTAATCACATTTGTGCCAAATTAAAAATATTGCTAAGCATTACTTGAAAATAAGTGATGGAATAAACATCATCCTTTGCTTAGCTGTTAGCACAATATTAGGATATTGTGCTTCCTTGACCATGTATTTGGTAGAAAATTATATTTCTGCTTTTTAAATTACTCAAAAAAGTCAGTATTATTCAGGCCCTTTGTTTCTTCAAATCATGTTATTAACATGTATTGACATATATAGTTCTTTCTTCTTTTATCTTAGGTGTATATAATTTTATCAGCTTTGCAGGAAAAACAGATACCCTCAGGGTCTGAACTGGTATTTGAGGAGATAAGCTCACTTTTAGCTCATGCCTAATAACATTACATTATTGTTTAGAAAGAGATAGCAAGCTATGTCTTATAAATTTTAATATACTCTTTCTGTCATCGAATAACAACTGAGTTATCCTACTGATAAACCATAGGACTCATACTGAACTGTGGATGATGTCTATTCACTCTGTTTTTGCCAACTAAGAGTACAGAAAAATATTATGCAACGGCCAGCATCCCAGTGACTTTAGGAACCTGTATACAGTTAGTGTCTCTTCACATATTGTTCACGGAGCATTTTTTCCAATGATTTCAGAAGGAGAACAAAAAAGGAATGGAAAGGATAATTAACTGAATATTTTTGTGAAATTGGGCAATGGAACATCCCTAAGCCTCAGTTTCCTCCCCGGTAAAATAAAGAAGATAGTTCTTTCTCACAGGGTGGCTGTGACTGTTAAGTAGGATGATGTAATTAGATGAAAACAGTTCGTAAAGCACTATGTTGGTTATTATTATTGCATAAATATGAGCATTGAGCACATTATGAAAGACCTCATTAAATGGGGTGCTTTAGCACTCAGGGGAGCCATTACCTGGGGAGTTAGAGAAGGGACAGGTTGAACACTATTGATGCTGGCACTGCAAAAGCCACTCCCCAAGTTTCCTGGTTTGCGGTGACATTCAGCTCATTCAAGGTAAAGGGGCCATCCTGCCCCTCTCATAGCAACAGAATTCCCCTTTTGGCAAAGATGTCTGATATGGTGAGTGATGTCCACTTTAATATCAGGAAACGTGGGAGTATTAATGGAAAGGAGGTTAGCATTCTCTTGAGGAAGTTCAAGGAAGCTTTTCCAACGGGGAATTGAGATGGGCAGCAAATTATGATTTAAACAGCTAATGGGCATTAACTAAATATACAACAAGGAAAGCTGGTCAGGTGAAATACAGATCAACTCTTCCTGTCTCTACAAACACACCTAAGTCCTGTTAACACAGTAGCTCCACACCCCAAGTAAGAGAGTTAAAGATAACGGACTAGATGACGCCAGTGTCCTAGGGGCAGGAAGATGCCTGGTGGCTGAAGAGATGTGCTCTGTTTGCTGTAAGCAGAGATTCTACCACCATCATCTTATTTTGCAACAACGGAGACAAACAAAGGGGATTTTCCTGAACAGCCTGAGTGACAAAGAAATGAGGCAAATTATTGAGAAACTGATGGGCGTTCATCGAAGAGCAACAAATCTGATTTATCAGCCTGAAGGGACTGCCTTCAGAGGGAAGATGAAAGAGACAAGTCTCCCAGCATGACCACTGGCTCTAACTAACAGGGACTGGCTCATCAGCCACAAGGACTTGAAGGGTGTAAATAGCGGGGACGGGGAGAAATTATTTAGTGTGGTCCAAGGGGATGGCAGGAGTAGTGATGAAAATGAAAGTCCAAACAAAGATAATTTAGGCGGCTGAGCAAGTCTCATGCCCTAATGGAGAGATCTATTATAGACTGTCCCTCAGGAGGGATGGAGGCCCCGTCACTTGTGCCATTTGCAATTGGAAAAGGCACTAAAACGTAGATCAGCGTATTGGAGAGGGAAAAAACCACCACATGCCCTCAGAGAATCAGTGGGATGACCTAATAGGTCTTTTCCATCTCAAATTACTGCAATGTGGCTTGTGTGCATGGGGACCTGAGTTGCTAGAATAATTTTCCATCATCTGGGCTTCTTTTCTGTTACTACAGGGCCCCAGTGAAGAAATGATAATAGGTCATGGAGAGCAGTTTCTGCATTATAAATAGAAGCCTAAGTGTACTGATGCTTTAGTGTGATGGCAGAACTGAGTAGGTTAAGTTTCACATTGTGATGTCAGTGTAAATAAATACATACACATACTGATTGAGGCAAACAAAACAACATCCATGTACTGATTGAGACCCAAGACGAAGGAAAGGAGCTTTGCCACATTTGGATGGTTAGCTGCCTACATGAAAGTTCAAGTAGTTTATTCTCTAATCTATGAAAATAAACGTCCGAATACTTAAACGCTATCTTAAAAAAAAAAAAAAAGATTATTTGGTCTTCAAAAACTATTAAGAAACAGTTTCTGTGTAGGAAGTTTAGAACTCACGTTTTGAACATATTTCTGTCTGTCTACAGCTGCAGTCGTATTAGCAACTGACACATTCTGAAACTCGCACTGGCCCAGAAGGGCACACGCGGTCATGAGGCAGTGCCAACCTGGGTAACAACTGCAAGTGCAAGGGATGGGCACAACTTGGTCAGATGGAAACTGGGGCAGGCAGAGAAGGGCCGGTGTGACCGTGATTGCTAGAAGGAGCACAGCTGTGACCATCACAACCCCTCCCAGCCAGAAGATAACACAGATGCAGGGGGACAAAAATGGTCACAGGGTGACAGGAGGGAGAGGCAGTGAGAAAGAAAGCAAAAAAAAAAATCTAGGAGGGGGGAAACCCACAGATGTAAGTTCCTCGCAGGTGGAGAATATCACAGTTCCTGATAAAAATATTGTATGTGGTTGGGCGTAAGTTAAACTTGGCGTTCTGGAACACTGAAGTTTGCTACAAACAAATTCAGGGTTTGATTTACACCCGACAGATATAGGTCAACCCTCATCCTGCTGCTCTCAGCAGCTGTAGCCAATGGGAGACAGAGCTGCCCAGCATACCAGTTTAAGCTGCTGCTAATAGATGGAAATCAACCTAACCCCATTTCCTGCCTCTCTGCTGTCCTTACATGTCTATTCATGGCCAATTTAGGCACAGGCTGAGCTGTTGGCTTGCTCTAACTGCTGGGAGACTGATGGGGTAGAATCTGATGCTGGCATATTCCCTTCTTATCTAGGTGAAAGATCTGTTTTTAAGCCCTTCAAAGGACTGTGTAAAAATGCAGTACTCCCTCATTAGCCTAAGGGCTATCCTAAATTCATAGATTTTCCTGATCTTTCACTCCAAGGAAGCTTTAGAGATGTTTAGACAGAGGGAAATCCACGATGGAAGGCTCTTTCAGAAAGGCTACAGCAGAGGTTAAATGACTTGCCCAAGGTTACTCAGAAGGGTGACTATAAAGGCAGAAAGAGAACCAAGAGTGGCCTGAGAAGAATGGGGGAAATTATCAAATTAAATCTGGAGAAAGAACATCGTCACTGATCCTCACGGTTAAAGATCTGTTGGAAATCCCAGTTCACTAACACACGTTCCTTTATCCCGGACGTTCAGACTCTGAACTTAAAAGTGAGTTCAGATATTTTCCCATGCTCAAGTTTTTAAAACTGTCCAACCTTTTCTCCTCAACAAAAGTGACAGTAGATCAAGCTAAGTCTGGTCATGTAGCTTCAACTGTTTACTCACCAAGACCTATAGCCAAGAGCCTATGGAGTTGAATTAGAGGTTGAATTTTAGAAGAACAAGCTTTATGCTAAATGTTCTGTTGTAACTACATATCTTTCTGCAGTGTTTTATGCCTTGTTTCTTTTTTTCCCCTGGATTACAGACCAATTGGGCCAAACTAGAACTTTAGAAGCAGAGAATTCCATAACTCAGAATCTCTGATTCACATCGTTTGCTATTTTCTCTTCATTACCTTAAGGGAGCAATGAAACCCTGCAACTACTTTGCCTACTGCTTAAGTTTCCAGAGAATATTCCTGACTGAAAGTGGTCCACGTTCTGAAATAAGAGGTTCCTTCGTGTCCTTTGTGTTTAAATAAACAAAATTAGGCTAAAGAATATTTGGAAAACATTTAAAAGAAAATAAAAGTCACCCATAAAATTGCCAGCCAGTAACAACCACAAGAGCATTTTTGTGCTTTCTCATTTCTACACACATGTATACTTTCCAAAATTTGTCATAAATGTTTCCAAGGTTTTTTTCGTATTTTGCTAAATTGCTCTCCAGAAGGATTACATCAACTTATAATCCATTTTCAATGAATAATTTTTTTAATGCAAACAAACTTTAAAATTGCAAGTTGAACAATGATACCTCACTGCCATGTTTGTTTTCTTGCATCTGCCTCACTCCTAAGGCTGACCATTTCCCCCCATGATTGTAGCCAATATTAGTGGACCTTGTATTTGATTCCTCAACAACAGTGTGGTTTCTGGAATTGACCCTAGTGCCAGGAATGGCTCTAGATTAACACAAACCAAACATGGTAATCCAATCTCTCTTGCTGGTGAATGGTTCAAAATCAGAACATGGCATCCTCTGACAGCAGAATTGACCCAGCTTGGTCCTAAAGTGACTCAGGGAAGCTAAAGAGAAGAACTTGGTTTTTTTTTTTTGATAAATTTATTTATTTTTATTTATTTTATTTTTGGCTGCGTTGGGTCTTCGTTGCTGCACACGGGCTTTCTCTAGCTGTGGTGAGCAGGGGCTACTCTTCGTTGTGGTGCACGGGCTTCTCATTGCGGTGGCTTCTCTTGTTGTGGAGCACAGGGCTCTAGGCGCATGGGCTTCAGTAGTTGTGGCTCGCAGGCTCTGGAGCACAGGCTCAGTAGTTGTGGTGCACAGGCTTAGTTGCTCCACGGCATGTGGGATCTTCCCAGACCAGGGCTCGAACCCGTGTCCCCTGCAATGGCAGGCAGATTCTTAACCACTGCACCACTAGGGAAGCCCAGGATTTGTATTGTATTGCTAGCAGAGACTGCATTTCTCCTCTGATGAATGTGAACAAGAAAGCATGCTGTCCCCGGTGATCGTTGGGTACCGTCTCATGATCCTGAGGAAAGCCATCACGTCCTTCTGCTTATGTGATACAGTGGGTTTCCTTATTGTTTAGGCCAGTTTTATTTGGAGTTTCAATTTTTACAGTGAAAAGTTGTCATAACTCTTTCTGTTCTATGGGGATTTTTTGTTTGTTTTGTTTTTGTCAATTCCTGTTGGGTGTTATTAGTATTTGTATTGTTGATGTGGCAAGAACTCTACTGAGGTATAGTCTTCTTGTCTTTATATTATGAATATATCTCTAAGTTTATCACTTATCATTTACTCTTTACTCTTGTTTAATATGGAGAAGATAATAATTTAAGTCTATTAAATCCATCAGTGTTTTTCTGCATGATATATTCCATTGCTTTTACTTTTATTCATTCATTCATTAAAGAGTGTGTGTATGTGTGTGTGTGTGTGTGTGTGTGTGTGTGTGTGTGTACTACAAGGTGCCAGGCACTACGAGAGGCAGTAAGACTATTGTGAGACAAGAAAGACACAGTCCCTGTCCTCGTGGAGTTAATATCCTGGTGGGGGATTGAGAATATGTTAGACATTAACTGAAAAGCCACACAAGTGTGTGTAAGCTACTAAAGTATAGAGACTACAGAGGGAAGGACACAGTATAGGAGAGCTTTCATAGGAAGGTTAGGTCTAGTTAGGGAAGTCAGGGGAAGCTTTCCTGGGGAAGTGGTGACTGAGCTAAGAATGATAAAGAGGAATTAGGTAGTTGGCTAAGAGCATTACAGGCAGTGGAAATAGCAGGTGCAAAGGTCCTGCCCAGGGGCAAGCATAGGCAACAGGAAGGACTGAAAGAATGTAGAACGTAGTCCACATCCTCAGAGGGGCCTGGTATAAGTGAAGGTGGAAGGTTGAAGGGTGGGAAGTGGGGGATGCTGACCATGCAGGGCCAATAAGTCCATGTTAAGGAGTTGTGTCCCCTTCCTAAGATCTATGGGAAATCACTGAAGATGTCATCTTTGACAACCACATTACTTTTACCTCCAAACATCCAATCTAATAACAAGTCCTAACAATTTTGCTTTCTAAATATCTCTTCAATCTATCCACTTCAATCCATCCACTTCTGTTCGTCATTACCAACACTTCCTCAGCCCATTCTATCATCATTTCTGTCTGGACTAGTGGAATAACGTCCTCAATGATCTACTCTTGCCCTACTCCAATCCATTCCTGACGGTTATGGGAAGACAGACCTGACCTTGATACCATTTGATGACACAGAAAACACTGAAAGAGGACCAGTTTGTTTTTCATTAGTTTTGTTCTTGAGAGGTTGTGGAGTGGGCAGTTCATGAGTTTAATCTTGGACCTGCTGAGTTTTAAATATCCCTGGGATGTCCTAGAGAAGAAGCCTGGTAGGAGGTGTCTGTTAGGTAGATATCTTCTGCCTCCCCATCTAGAGCCCCTCTCCACCCATCTCTACGCTGATCCCTGTCCAGAGACATTGACTTGTGTGGGATGTCAAGATTCCATGTATCCCCAGCACGTGCTCCCGTGTGCTCTGCCTTCTAGTTGCGTTCAGCCCATAGGAGGTACATGAAGGAAGAAGTGTGAAGGCTGAGTATTTATACGATATACATCCTGCATCATCTCTTCCTCTTCCCCACCTCCTCCTCTTTCCACCCTGCCTCCTTCAAACCCTCCTCCTCTGCCTCCTGCTCTTCTTCCTCCCACCTCTTCCTCTTTTTTTCCTCTCTCTAATCCAGTAATCATTTCCACCTCCTCCTTTTTCTTTTTAGTTAATTAATTTATTTATTTTTGGCTGCACTGGATCTTTGCTGCGCCCGGGCTTTCTCTAGTCGCGGCAAGTGGGAGCTACTCTTCGTTGCAGTGAGCGGGCTTCTCATTTCGGTGGCTTCTCTTGTTGCGGAGCACGGGCTCTAGGTGCACGGGCTTCAGTAGTTGCAGCACATGGGCTTCAGTAGTTGTGGTTTGCGGGCTCTAGAGCGCAGGCTCAGTAGTTGCGGCGCATGGGCTCAGTTGCTCTGTGGCATGTGGGATCTTTCAGGCCAAGGGCTTGAACCCCTGCACTGGCAGGTGGATTCTTAACCACTGAGCCACCAGGGAAGTCCCTAACCTCCTCCTTTAAGCCTAGGCAGTAAAAGCTCCCTGAGATGCTGGACTACTGTCCTCTGTTGTTTTCCCCAAACCCTTTGCAAATGATCTCTTGACTACAGTCTCCTTAATTACGGTACATTTGAGTGTGCCACCTGTCTCTTTCAGGGATTCTGACTTATACTGATAGGTAAGAAATGCCTGGGGGAGAGTTAAATTTGAGTCACCTGAGTAGAGGTGGTAATTGGAGCCCTGGGTATAAATGTGAGTATCTTGGGAGACAGTGTAGAGAAGGAATGGGCCCTGAGGAACTCAAACATATAATGGCTTTCAGAGGAGGATAATCTTGCAAAGGAATTGGAGAAGTAGCAACCAAAGTGACGTGAAAAATCAGGGCAGTGTGTGTCATAGAAGTCAAAGGAAGCAAAGGGAAGAAAAAGAGTGTTGGTAGTCAAGATTATCAGTTGGTCCTGCAAAGTCATTGGATTTAGTGACTTATACCATCGTGAATCTGTTACATATTTTCTGTGCTCCCTCTGAATAATGATCTAAATTTTTTTACATTAACTTATCTATAATTTATTTTAGGTAAATACAGTAAAAAAAATTTTAGAACGTATTTTAAGGTAAAAAATTAACTACCCTTCCTTAGCCATTATTCCAACATTATTTATTTTATACTTTCTCTATTACCATTATTTCCTCCAACATTCACTGTTTCTAAAAATATAAAGAGGTGTTTGAGCACTTTCTACTAGATGTTTAAGAGCTTTCTATTTGACTGTATCATAGCGGTTCAATGGTTGTCGCTTTATCATTCATTTTAAAATGTATCCATTAGAACAAGTCTAACCTCTTAATTTTAATTTTCAGAATTCTATTATCAATAGCCCCATTTATTCTTCCAGATAAACTTTATTTTTTTAACATCTTTATTGGAGTATAATTGCTTTACAATGGTGTGTTAGTTTCTGCTTTATAACAAAGTGAATCAGTTATACATATATATATGTCCCCATATCTCTTCCGTCTTGCATCTCCAGATAAACTTTAGAGCCATTTTATCAATTAAAAAAACTTCATTGTGATTTTTGGGATTATTTTAATCCTGTAAATTAAATTGGGAATAAGTTAAATCTTTATTATATTGCCTTTTAGCCAGAAACTTGACAGATAGATAAATCCATTTATCTTCAAATCTCATTTTTAACTCTAAGAAAAGTGTAACCATTTTCTTCAAATAATATGTTAATATATTTTGTGAAGGTCATTTCCAAATATTTTATATTTACATTCTTCTTTCTGATGTTTCTTAGATATTCTTTGCTACTCTTTCTCTGACTTTTTTTGGTATAGGAGTAATATATGTTTCTGGTAGAAAAAAATGAGAAGAAATCAAGAAAAATACCCTAAATATAATTCTAATAGTCAACACCCAGGTTCCAATACAGTTAACTTTTTGGTGTACTCACTAAACACTTTTTATATTCTTATGTATGTGTATTTTTATATTTCTTATGAAATGAGATATCATATTGTTCTGTAACTTCTTTCATCTATTATACAAGGAACATCTCATGTCAATGTATTCACTTCATTGCTGTATTCACTTCATACAGATGTACCTTAATTTATTTAACCAGACCTTTATTGGGGACCTTTGTTGTTGTTTCTAACTTTCCAGCATGAAATCATTCTGTGATAAAGTTCTTTTTATTCCAAAGCGCCTTGACATTTTATTAAGTATTGGATATATACAAAATAATATTTATAAAATAAATGTTTAAGGATTAAAAAAAAGTAACAATGACATGATCACTTGTGCATCTACTGTCCCATTTAAGACATAGAACATTTAAGCCCCTATGTGTCCCTCTCCAATCCCATCCTTCCTAATCATTCTATATATATATATGTGTATGTATATATACATATATATGATTTTTGCATGCTTTTGAACTTCATATTTTCCATATGGGTCTTTCTGGGACGTACTTTTTCCACTTAATAACATGTTCCTGAGGTGCATCCATGTTGTTGCAAATAACTACAGTTTATTCATGTTTATATCTGTATAGTATTCAATTATTTGAATATACCAGAATTTTACTCCATTCTACTGTTGGTGAATATTTTGGTTATTTCTAGTTTTTGCTCTTACAAATATGCTACTATGAACATCTTGTACCTATCTCCCACTACATGTGTACAAGAGTTTCTCTAGGCCAAACATCAGAGAGTAGAATTGCTGAGTCAAAAGGCATGCATACCTTCAACCTAATAGATAATGCAAATTATCTTCCAAAATGGTTGAAATAAATTTACTCTCCCACAAACACTGTATTAGAATTCAGTGATTCCACATCTCCAATTCTTGGTATTCCACATTCAAAAATTTTTTGTCAAGCTGATGAAATTGAAATAATATGCCACTGTGGTTTTAATTTGCATTTCCCTGATTACAAATGAAGTTGAACATATTTTCATATGTTATTTTACCATTTGTGTTCTCTCTTCAGTGGTAAGCCCATTCACATCTTTTTCCCATTTAAAATAAGTTAGGTTGTAGTTTTCTGCATGGCTTATAGTTTTTATATGGTCTGGATACTAACCCTTTGTCATATGGGTATAGCAAATACCCTCTCCCAGTGTGTGGCTCATCTTTTCATTTCTGTTATGGTATATCTTGATGAACAGAAGTTCTTAATTTTAATGTAGTTGACTTTAATAATTTCCTGTGCTTTTTGTCTAGCTTCAGAGATTCTTCTCATCCTTTAATTGAAAAGGGCATTTTCTTTTATTACTTTCAAAAAGTTTAAAGCCTCTACCTAATTTTGAGTCTTTTAGATACCTAGAATTGATTTTTGGCATGTGGTGTGAGGTAGGGGTTCAGATACATTTTTTTCTATATGAATAACCAGTTGTCTCAGCATCAGTTATTTAAAGTTCATACTTTCTCAACTGATTTTCAGTGTCCACTCTGATACACTTGAGAATCAACTTGCCAAATTCCACTATCCATACCTCAGTGCCCACCAGTCAAAATAAATACTTTGTTGGGATTTTAAATGTTATAAAATAAATCTATGGATCAGTTTGAAAAGCAGTGACAACTTTATAATATTGAATCTTCCTATCCATAAACATAGTATCTCTTTCCATTTATTTAAATTTCCTTTGATTTCTCTCAGTCATTTTATGATTTTCTGTATACAGGTCTTACTCATATTTTGTTAAATCTCTTCCTAGGTAATTAATATTTTTGATACTACTGTAAATGGCATCTGTCTTTTTATTACATGTTCTAATTTTTTGTTGCTGGTATATAGAAATGCATTTTTAAAATATTGACCATATAAGTATCAATTTTGCTAAAAAAAAATCTTAATTCTATTTTTAATGTATAGATACTTTTCTATTTTCTGTGTAAAAATCTTATCTCCTGCAGATGGCTCCCTAGTTTCTGCTCTCTAATCATTATAAATTGTATAGAAATTTTATACTATCTGATACTTCCAACACGTGACTGACTTTTTGTGGGTGGTGTGAGTTGCTTGTTATTTTGTTGGGTCTCGCTCATGATACTTTTCTTTTTTAATTGTGAATTCATATTTCTATGGGAATTATTTGAAGCCTAGATAGAAGGGAGTTCATTTAAAAAGGATTTGCATGTGTTTCTGCCAGATGCTCATGGGTACTACTGAAGGAGGGCCACTTTAAACTAAATTCTCAGCTTGAAGGTTTTCCAGACCACCCAGGTAGTGCAACTCAGGCAATAAAACTCACACATGAGGGCTAGCTTGTACTTGGAAACTTTCAGGAAAGATTTTTCTTCTCCTTTACCAGTGCCAAATTTTAACATAAGCAAATGTCCTTGTTGTCTGCAATGGGGGCAAAGTTATTTCTAGTATACCCTTTCAAGCTTTATGTAGGATTGTCTTTTATACTGCCCTCTTTGGGCTGGACCTAGGCTTTGTCAACTATCATCCATATTTCACAAGGCTGGGAACACTGGATCTCAAGATCCCCTGATTTGTCAAAATCCTCAGTGCAGGGCTTCCCTGGTGGCACAGTGGTTGAGAGTCCGCCTGCCGATGCAGGGGACACGGATTCGTGCCCCGGTCCGGGAAGATCCCACATGCCGTGGAGCGGCTAGGCCTGTGAGCCATGGCCGCTGAGCCTCCGCGTCCAGAGCCTGTGCTCCGCGTACTGCAAAAAAAAAAAAAAAAAGAAAAAAAAAGTCCTCAGTGCAAAGGCCATTATCAGTGCCTGGGTCATCTCACTTGGGCCTTGTTTTGAATTCATTTTGGCCTTAGTTTATTAGTAGATCACTGATGCATGTAAAAATATATATATTGCTATATTTTATTCATTGTTTTTAGTTATTCTCAATGGGAAGTTTGTTAAGGGCATGTAGTTTGCTAAGCATCTCCCACCTCACTTCAGCCACACCTTCTTATATCCTAGATCTTCTCATTTCCAATATCTATTTCACCTCCTAAATCTCAATTTCAAATATCTTCTCTATGGCCTTCATCTCCTATCTTTGGGTGCCTCTAATTTACCAGTCCCACCTTAACAATTCTCCAACCCTATTAGGACTCCCAATTCAATCACCCCCAAATATTCACTGTCCATTTACTCAGGTTCTTCCTCATCCATATTAGAGTCTATGCTGGGTCTCTGTGTTGCAAAATACAATAAAAATAGTGCCTTCTGTAGCTGTGTCATGCTATGGTACTGACTTTGTGTTTCATCATCATAATCACTCCCTTATACACACGTCTTTTTTTTCTTTCTTTCTCCTTCTCTCATCTGATATGCCACAATTATTGATTAAACCCACATTTGTCTGCCTACTCTGTACCTAGTTCTGGAGGAAAACAGGCAACTAGGCTAACTGGTTTCCTTCTAAATTTATGTGGCTTCAGGATGTAGAGAAATCCTTCTGTATTTCTCTAGTCAGTCCTCTCTACCACATTTCAAAGCAGCTTCTCTCTGCAAATCCCCAGCCTTCCCTGACCCCGGCCCCCTTTCTCAGTTGATGGCTTCCCTTATTCCATTGAGACAATGGACTCTAACACTGAAGAGCGTCCTCATCCACTCACCACCAAACTCCTTGCATTTTTAATAGATTCTCATCTTTTCCTCTTGTGACTTCAGATGAACTAATGTTCATATCTAGGACCATCCTGTCCACTTGTGCACAGGATCCCACCCCCTTTTTCTCCCCTCCACCCCTTACTACCAATGGTTCTCTGTCATTCTGACGCCCCTCCTGCTCTGAGAATGAACACATCCTGTCAGATTTTTTTTTCTTAACATAAGAGACAACTTCTTCTGGGAAGATGAAGTTGATGTACTTTCCCATATTCCTCCAGCTAAGTGAAACTAAAACCCTTGGACATTACATATAAAAGAAACATAAGGGGCTTCCCTGGTGGCGCAGTGGTTGAGAGTCCGCCTGCCGATGCAGGGGACGCGGGTTCGTGCCCCGGTCCGGTCCGGGAAGATCCCACATGCCGCGGAGGGGCTGGGCCCGTGAGCCACGGCCGCTGAGCCTGCGCGTCCGGAGCCTGCGCTCCGCAGCGGGAGAGGCCACGACAGTGAGAGGCCCGCGTACCGCCAAAAAAAAAAAAAAAAAAAAAAAAGAAACATAAGAAGGCTGAAAGGTAGAGAGAGGAAGGCAGATCAGCTAGGGACTTTGAGACCTGAGGAGTGACACATGGTTAGTTCCTACGTTGTTTGTTTACCTCATATATCCCAGACTTGGAGCTGAAGAAGCTAGCAACCTGCAAACGCCAACAGGCACAGACCAAAAAAAAAAAAAAACCTTCAACCAAAGCCTGCTCTGCCTAGCCAGAGAACCAGGAATGGGTCAGCCTAGTGAAATAGAAAACTTTTAGAATGATCTAGGCAGCTCTACTCCAGCCAAAAGCCACAGAAAAAAAAAAAAAAACTGTGGCCCCACTCCCACCCATGCCAGCCAAGTCCTAGAGGGGAGACTAGACTTCAGCCTTCCGCTAGGCTGTACCAAGGCACCCCAACACACCTGCCAAGGTGGTGGCAGAGAAGGATGCATAGGGAGCTGGGATTTTCATCCCTACAAGGCATGAATGATACACACTCTCCTCCCTCCCCTCTCCACAGTACCAGTGGAAACCACACGGGGAGCCTGGACTTCCACCCCCACTGGCAGTAACAAGGCCTCTCTCACCATCCCAGATGGGATGCTGCCAGAGAAGGCCTAGGGGAGCTTCAGGGCTTTTGCCACCACCCAGAGGTAATGAGGCACTTCTGCCCCTCCCAGCCAGGAAGGCATCCGTGAAGGCCTCGTGAGAAGCTGGCACTCCCACACTTGCCCAGCCATAATGAGGAGCTCACAGCTGTAGGAGAGCATGGACTTTGCCTTCTAGGTCACTGCGTAACCCCAGTGCCTGAAATGACAGGGGCTAGTTGCCTGATCTCGCTCAAATCACTCATCCCTTCTGTGTCGCAATTTGTTCCTCTGTAAAATGAGAATGAAAATAATAGTACCTACCTGTAGGTTGCTGTGAGGATTAAATGAGTCGATACATATAAAGCTCCTAGAAGAGAAAGTGTTAGCCATTGCTGCTGCTGCTGGCATTGTCATTATTCATTCCTTACTGATTTATGTGCCTCTTAAAATATAGCTTTAGCCGTATCCCATGAGTTTTGATTTGTAGTGTTTTCATTATTTTTATTTTCTAAATATTCTATAATTGCAATCATATTTCTCCTTTTATGCCCAAGAGATATAGAGAAGGATATTTTTGTATTTCCAAGTGGGTGGGAAATTTTTGTTTAAATGTTCCTAATTTATAGTTTTATTGTTCTGTGGTCAGAGAATGTCTGTGCACTTTAGAAGATTTGTTGATGTTTTCTTTATAGTCTAGTACATGATCTATTTTAAAAAATAAGTTCTTCAATTAAAATAGTTTTTCCCCTTTTCCTCATTGTGAAGGATACATCCTATCCCTAGCATAAAAGCTGGAAACATACTTTCCAACACACCAAACTAGACAGTTAAATGAAATAAAAGCTTCAGTCATGTTGAGTTCACATGCTTTATTCCCATTCAATTTGCAGTAAGCACAGATTGCAAAGTTCCCCAGAGGGAGAGAAATGGAAGCAGGCATACTCAGACTTCAGGTGTGATTTGTTAGTTGTTCTTCTGCTGCCTCTTTTCTCCCTCTAATTTTTTCTTGTAAAGAAGGCATTTAATTCTAGTTGTGGCAGACTGTAATTTCCAATAGTGGCCACAGCAATATTTCTGACCCCACATGCTGTTCCAGGACCTTGCCACTTCCCATCAAGAGGTGAAGTCTATTCTCTTCCCCTTCAACTGGGGTAGAACTTTATGACTGCCCCAACAAAAAGAGGATGGGGTGGATGTCATGTTGCATGACTTCCCAGCTGGGTCATAAATGGCAATATAGCCTCTGCCTGACTGTCTTGTGATGCCCACCCTTGGAAGCCAGTCACCATGTTGTGAGGAGGCTCAGGCTACATAGAGAGGCTACTTGTAGGTGTTGAGGTCCCAGCGATAGCCACCATCAGTCAGCAGACATGTGAGTGAGTGAGTGAGTGAGTCTTCAGGGGATCTTAGCCCCAAGTCATCTCCACAGCCCCTGTCGGAATTGTGACCCACAGACCTAATAAGCATTATAAACAGTTGTTTTACGTCATTGAGTTGTAGGGTAATTTGTTCCTCAGCTATAGTAACCGTATCTCTAAGGATACAGTGACCCCAGCTAATCAGAAAATTCCAACTAGAAGTGGGTGTTATAATAAGAAAAACATTAGACTAGGACCTGGGAGACCTAGGTCATAGGCTGGATTAACTCATAATTGACCTTGGGACCTTGAACATACCATGTAACCTTTCTGAGTCCTAACATTTGAACCTTTTAGGCCCCTTCAAGTTCTACCATTAATTAAGACCTTGATATAGAAAATATGAAATGGTTTCATATTGGAAATACTCGATCTCTTGAGAGACTGCATATCTATATGTAATCAATGACATTCTTGGTTTTACAGTTAACTCTCACAGGGAAATCTTATTTCCCTCATTTCCAAACTATTGGAAAAATTTTCCAAAGTATTGACAGCAGAGAATAGGATCATTTTTTATCAACCCAATTTTAGCATAAAATAAATTAGAAAGTTGGCTGGGCCTTTGCTGCAAAACGTGGGCTCCCCAGTCTCAGATCACGGTAATATATTAACCACTGCTTTGATTCTCAACTTTTATATTGTTCAGTGATCTTTGCCTGCTATTTTGGGTGTTCTTTGTTAGTTACCAGGTGACTTGTTGCCAGAATATGCTTACAGAGTTTACTGTCTCTCTCTAGATTCAGCAGTTTGAGAACGTTAAATGTGCCTTGCAAAGCTAAATCTGCTATGGGATATATAAGGCTGGTCTCTCATCAGTTGTAATTCTCTGGTAGTTGCATTGTTAAGAGGAGTCATCTATTATTCCACATACTACATTCCAGAAGAAGCTAAAGCAAGTGTTTAATGCATGCTTTCCAGTGCACAATACTGCATAGTCCCTAGAGTGTGATGACTTGGGACAGCTGCCCCAAGTCAATATTCAGGGGACCCAGCCATGCTGGCAGCTTGTCAGTGACTCAAGGAGCACCAGCTGGGACCCTGTAACATGCTTGTACCACACTCACAGAGAAACAGTCTTTTTTTTAAATAAATTAATTTATTTATTATTTATTTTTTGCTGCGTGGAGTCTTCGTTGCTACGTGTGGGCTTTCTCTAGCTGTGGAGAGCGGGGGCTACTGTTCGTTGGGGTGCACGGGCTTCTCATTGTGGTGGCTTCTGTTGTTGTGGAGCCCAGGCTTTAGCCATGCGGGCTTCAGTAGTTGTGGCACACAGGCTCAGTAGTTGTGGCTCGCGGGCTCTAGAGCACAGGCTCAGTAGTTGTGGCACATGGGCTCAGTTGCTCTGCGGCATGTGGGATCTTCCCAGACTAGGGCTCAAACCCGTGTCCCTTGCGTTGGTAGGCGGATTCTTAACTGCACCACCAGGGAAGTCCTGAGAAACACTCTTAACTTGCCTCCCTTTCCTGGAGTCACCAGAATCACTGCCTATTCCCTTTGTACCCCAGCGTTCCCACCACAGAACAAAGTTAGTAGGTTACCTTCTGATATGAATTGTATCCTCCCTGAGAAGCAGTTGTTTCCTATGTCTGTTTATGACAGTTGCGTTTTGTTATTTTAATGATGTGATTTCATTAAATATTACATAAATAAATGAAATACGAAGACAAAGAAAAGAGTTGTTTCTGTGAACAAGTCAAAAGCTTCATAAAGTGTGAGTGATATAGCTGCAAAAGATTGTGGGAAAAACTCTAGAAGAATTCTGCACTCAGATCGCTTCCCCTTTATCTATAAGTTTTCATTCTCCTTTAAAGACACCCATACTTTAAATCTCAGTTAATGTTATGGATGTTCTTTATTCAAGAGTGATGCCCTGTGCTCAAAAGCCTTGCTCCTATGTCAAAAGATTGGTCAACTGATATATGCTTGTTTTCAGTTAAACAAAATGTTTTTGGAAATTTTCATTTTTTGACTTGTTACTTTAACCTACTTTTTAACAGAGCAACACATGCTCCTGAGGAATAAGTTGGCTTGAACTGTACATAAATTCAGCTCATCTCTACTTTCTGTTTCATCACAACAAATAAAGAACTGTGCAGACTGCCCTTTCCTGCTGCCAAACTACAAACTGCCACTTTGTGATTTTGTTTTCACAGCAAGGATACTCTTCAGCTTTAGCCAGATCCCCCCCAAGCCATTTCCCCCTCACTTTCCAGATTAATTCTAGAGGAATGTGATCTTTTCCAGCCCCCCAGAAACCTCACTGGGATGGTTCTAAGTTCAGAATCCTCTGCTATTTACCCAAATCTAAAAGGCTCCTCTACCCCTTGCCCCAGGCAATTCCCTAGTACAGCACCTGGTTCCTTCTCTTCTTTGCTTCAACCAGTGTTTATTGGGCACCTATCACATGTCAGGCTCAGCGCCAGGTACTAGGTGTGCTGTAGTGAATAAAATGTGTTTATTTTATATTGTCAACAACAGATATATAGTATGCGCAGAAGAGCAGTAGCTATGTCTTTTTTTTTTAATTGATAAATTGGTAAACTAATGAGGGAGAATTTCCATAGCACTTTTGACTTGGGAAATTGTTAGTTTATGTCATTATGTATGTATTTATATACGGTATGTATTTATTTGCATTTCTGTGGAAACTAAAAGGGCATGTAATACTTTAGTTTAATCTAGGGGCTAACAAACTTTTTCTGTAAGGGGGTCAGAGAGTAGATATTTTTGGTTTTGTGTCATAGGGTGTCTTTCACAACTACTAAACTAAGTAAGCTGTTACAGCATAAAAACAGTCATAGATAATGCATAAATGCATGGGAGTGGCTGGGTTCCAATACAATTTTATTTACAAAAACAGGCAGTAACCCTAGTTTGCCGACCCCTGGAATCTATTAAAATACCTTACTGCTTCTCCTACTAGCAATTAAACTTGCTTAAGCCTCTTCCCTTTAAAAAACAAACAAACAAAAAAAAAACAAAGTCCCACATCACTGCAAGAAGTTGTCTTGTACACACCATCCCTACCTCCCCACCTCTCATTCACCTCCAGTGCTAGACAATCTGACCTCTGCGCTCACCGCCCACTGAAATTGCTCTTATCAAGATCACCAACAATCTCTGTGTTGCTAAATCCCTGAGAGTCTCCAGTCCTCTCTTTCTTACTCTCTCCACAGTTTAGAACACAGCCAGCCACTCCCTCCTCCTGGAAACACTCTCCGCTCTTAGCTTCCGAAACCTCACAGGATTAGTTTTCCTTGTACAATAGTAGCCACTCTTTCTGCCATCAAAGGCTCCTTTCCTCTTGACAAACTCTAAATGGCAGAGTTGCTCAGGCCTCCATCCTCGGTTCTATTGTCTCTCCTTTGGGGACCTCATCCACTCTTTAGCTTCAAATGATGTACTGAAAACTCCCACATTTATTTCTGCAGCCCAGATCATTCCGGCATTCCTGCCTCACATATCCAACGGCCCTCTTGACATTTCAAATCTCTCAGGTGTCTTAAACATAAAATGCTGAATAAATATGATTGAATAAATAAACGAGTTTACCTGGTTGCCCAAGCAGAACCCAGAGCCTAATCACTAACCCGTCCCTTTTGCTCATCTCACGCATTACCCAAATGTAAGCCTTCTCTTTCCTAACCATCTCCTGAATCTTTCCCTGGCTCTCTATACCGAATTCCCAGGCTACTACAGTTGCATCTTTTACTCAAATATTGAAATACTTCCATACCGGTTGCAAAGAGCTGCTAGTCTAAACCCCAGTTGTGTTGGCCTCACCTCTGGGTTCCACCTGTCTATCCAGCCTGGCCCAGCAGAGAGATGTCTGCAGACCCTGCTCAGTGCTGAAGCTACCATCCATCCTGATGAGTTAATGCCCATGCCAAACTGATTGTTAAATATTTTAATATTACCTCTACCTAATAGCACTGTTACTAAAATATTCTGGCACTAGGAAATTCTTTCTCACCCAGTTCACTGGAAAAGCCATCCAGCTGATCTCCCTACCTCTTCCTTATGCCTTGTTCGTCTCCAGACTCTGCATAGCAGCCAGAATGGCTTGTCTAAAATACAAGTTGAATGCATCTCTCCTCTACTTAAAACCTTTAAACATGGATAACCATCCAGATAAAACCCCAACTCCCAGACCTAAATAGACATCTCTCCAAAGAAGACATGCAGATGGCCAAGAGGCACGTGAAAAGCTGTTCAACATCACTAGTTATTAGAGAAATGCAAATCAAAACTACAATGAGCTATTACTTCACACCGGTCAGAAAGGGCATCATCAGAAAATCTACAAACAACAAATGCTGGAGAGGGTGTGGAGAAAAGGGACCCCTCTTGCACTGTTGGTGGGAATGTAAATTGGTACAACCACTATGGAGAACAGTATGGACGTTCCTTAAAAAACTAAAAATAGAACTACCATATGACCCAGCAATCCCACTTCTGGGCATATACCCAGAGAAAACCAGAATTCAAAAAGACACATGCACCCCAATGTTCATTGCAGCACTATTTACAATAGCCAGGTCATAGAAGCAACCTAAATGCCCATCAACAGACGAACGGATAAAGCAGATGTGGTACACATATACAATGGAATATTACTCAGCCATAAAAAGAAATGAAACTGGGTCATTTGTAGAGACGTGGATGGACCTAGAGACTGTCATAGAGAGTGAAGTAGGTCAGAAAGAGAAAAGCAAATATCGTATATTAATGCATATATGTGGAACCTAGAAAAATGGTACAGATGAACCAGTTTGCAAGGCAAAAATAGACACAGAGGTAGAGAACAAACGTATGGACACCCGGGGGGGAAGTGGGAGGGGGTGGTGGGATGAATTGGGAGACTGGGATTGACATATATACACTAATAGGGATAAAATAGATAACTAATAAGAACCTGCCGTATAAAAAAAAAACCCAAAATTCAAAAAATAACCAAAACCCCCAACTCACTAATAAGGTTCACCAGGCCCTTCATGATCTGACCCTTTTTCATCCTTCAAATCTCACCTCAGAGATGTCTCCTCTGAGCCCATCTTAAGTAGGTTCTTCTTGTTACTCTCTCCTCACACCCATTTGTTTTCTTCATTGTATTGATCACAATTTGACATTAGTGTTGATTTTTTTAAATCTTTTTCTCCTACTAAACTATTAGCTCCCTGAGGGCAGATACCATGTCTATCTTTTGCACTGATAGGCCCCTTCCCCCTGAATATTTAAGTTGATAAATCTGGCCCCCTGAATTCCTTTTAGCTTTGTTTTTCACCACTTTCTCCCTTGTAATCTATGGTTTAGCTGTATGCACTCAACAAATATTCAATAATCATTTGATCACAAACTATTCTTAGTTCCTTAAACATTCTATGTAATGGAATACTTTGCCTGGAATACTTTGCATCATTATGTCCTTTCCCCTGAACTCCTGCTTACCTTCCAGGTATCAACACAGTCATTACACCCTCCAGGACATAACTCTTGATACTACAATTAGTATCTAGTGCTTTCCTCACTAGATGGTAAGCTTGTAGAAGGCAAGAACCGTTTGTCATTTTTCATAGTTGCATCTGAGGCACCTTGCTCAGTACCTAGCTAATATTTAGCAGACCAATTCAGCCCTAAAGCAGACACCCCAAGTCCTGAGAGGGAGTCAGTGAATTTACATCCATTTGGGTGGCAATATACTATTTGTAAATGGGACATCTTCTCCCAAAGGTAAGGGTTTTTGCTTTCATGGGAAACATGGGAATTTTCCCATGAAAATTCATGGGAATGAATTTTCCCTTAGTGACATGCTTCTGTGATTTGCAGTGACTTCACCTGGAACTCACTGTTTGGCTTTATGGGCAGAAAGTGGTCCTTAGTGGGAAGTACAAAATATAGGTTACTAAAAAGATCTTTAGTGAGACTGGGTTTTGTAATGTCTTAGAGGATATAACAAGATAGCAGTTTCCCTTCTTTGAAATATTTTTTTTATATGTTCGTCCTGAATTCAGTTAAAAAAACAATCTCTTTCCTCTGCTTGTTAATGGTGGTTTTATGGTTTCATTCTTCTGGGCATATAAATATGTTATAATATAAACAAGCCAATGGTGTAATGAATCATTGCAGTCTTACTGTGCGTATGTTTTTACTACAAATCTTGGGGAAAAAAACTATTCACGCTCTGCATTTTTAAATCATGCTAATGTGATTAGTCATTATGATCCTACTTACTCTTCATGATGGAGGCAAGATGTCTAAGTATCCAGTGTACTTGTGAGGGGCCTGATTAGTGCTTGAGACCCAATCAAGAAGCTGCTGATGAAGTTCACATAACACGTTAAAAAGTTACTTGGGACAGAGGAGTTGATCGTTGCTTATATAAGATTGTATACACAAATAAAATAAGTGTAAATTGTCCTAATGTACATTTTTATTCTTCCATGAGAATTTCAACTGCTACCATAACCTCCGAATATATTTTGCCAGGATATGTCCAGACCACTGTTTTTGTAATCATAGTGTGAAAATGGGCTTCCCTGGTGGCGCAGTGGTTGAGAGTCCACCTGCCGATGCAGGGGACACGGCTTCGTGTCCCGGTCCGGGAAGATCCCACATGCCGCAGAGCGGCTGGGCCCGTGAGCCTGCGCGTCTGGAGCCTGTGCTCCGCAACGGGAGAGGCCACAACAGTGAGAGGCCCGCGTACCGCAAAAAAAAAAAAAAAAAAACAAAAAAAAAAGTGTGAAAATGACAGAGTAAGCTGCTATTGTTGTTCAATAGGAAAATTCACACATCCACATCACTAAACAGGTGTTTTCAAAGCCCAGATTTCAAAATAGTTCACCCATTCTAGCATTTTGATGTTGTAATCAAGCAAAATGAAAAACAGAAGAGACACATTTTGGTTGATTATTATCCTGCCAAATCAGATTGTTCCTGTTATTGTCTTACACAAACACCAAGCTCAGAGGGAGAAGTGGGGAGCAGGGAGAAAAATATGGATGTGTGTGAGAAGAGAGAAAAGATCATTTTAGAATCTTAAATGAGTCCAGTAAATTGAAGACTTGTTTAACAATCTCAGAAACAAAAGTCAGTAGAAAAAGAAGTAGTATAACACTTTACATTCAGTTTTTTACAAGACTTTTTTTAGGAATAGAGCCCTCTTTTCAGAAGGAATCTTATGAAGAATCACAAATATATAAGACAGATAGGAAGAATATTTTTAGTAAACATTGCATTAGTTCAGATTTATCATATTTATTCAAATTCAATGAAAAAACAAGCCTGTTTTGATGAATGCCAAAAATTAAAATTAGGTGATTAATGACAATTATCTTACGTGAGCTTCAGCAACCAATTTATTTCTGTGATTTCTTACTTCTTGCATATTATCAAGATTTTTCTTGATTACAATGATAAACTGTTTGAAATGGTAAAAATAGAGTTTTTAAACAAGTTGCCTTGTGAACTAAGGATACCATTCCATTTCTAAGTAACAAGAGGGAGCTTCATTTGTCCTGAGGGCTGCACCAAGAGAGTTAACCCGGCGAGGCCAGTAAGAATGTTGTTGGCCTCTACTGTAGTAACATTTTGTAGGTGACACACTTGAATATGCCTTTTTAAAAAATATATATAGTTTTGTAGTAGTTAAAAATTAAGTAAGGGCTTCCCTGGTGATGCAGTGGTTGAGAGTCCGCCTGCCGATGCAGGGGACACGGGTTCGTGACCCGGTCCGGGAGGATCCCACGTGCCGCGGAGCGCCTGGGCCCGTGAGCCATAGCCGCTGAGTCTGCGTGTCCGGAGTCTGTGCTCCGCAACGGGAGAGGCCACAGCAGTGAGAGGCCCACGTACCGCAAAAAAAAAAAAAAAAAAATTAAGTAAAATCCCAATGAAATGTTTTCTGACCCCTTGAGTCTCCTCAAGGACCTAGTAGGGTAAGGCAGAGTGAGGACACTCTTTTGGCTAATCCTTTCTGAGTTGGAGACTCCTCCACTATACAAGGAGGATTTTTTTTTTTTTTTTTTTTTTGCAGTACGTTGGCCTCTCACTGTTGTGGCCTCTCCCGTTGTGGAGTACAGGCTCCAGATGCGCAGGCTCAGCGGCCATGGCTCACGGGCGCAGCCGCTCCGCGGCACGTGGGATCCTCCTGGACCGGGGCACGAACCCGTGTCCCTTGCATCGGCAGGCGGACTCTCAACCACTGCGCCACCAGGGAAGCCCCAAGGAGGATTTGAACAAAAGATTTGTCAGCCTCCCCTGCCGCCACATGTCACCCTGCTACAGGCGTAAATAGTGTATTCCTTTTCCAGTATTCTCTATCTCAGTTAATAGCATCACCATTTTAGGAGCTGGGGTGGGGCCCCTTCAACTTTCCTTCTTCCTCATCCCTAACATTTAATAGCTCATGAAAGTCTATTCATATCATCTCCAAAGATTCTATGGAATCCATTCTCTCATCTCCCTGCTCTTCTGTTGCAATGACCACAAGACTTGAGCCTTACCTTACCCCTCACAGCCAGAGCTCCCATTCTGAGACACACATTAGATCTGGTTATTCCCCTGTTTCAAAGCTAGTAATGCTCTCTGTCTCTTACCTGGTTAAGGCCAGACCCCTCAGCATGGTACAGCAGGCCCTTCACAGACTGACTCCACCATTCTCCAACCTCACACGCCCTGAACTCGTTACATTGTATGCACCTTATTCTTTACACCTGTTTTCTTTGTGCCCGGAGAACTCTTATTCAATCCTTCAAGTTCCAATCCAAACATTATCCCCTTTCCAAAGCATTTCTTGATTTCTCCAGACCAAGCAAATTGTACCTCTTCAGCTTCCTTTGTACTACATATGCTTGTAGCATTTGCTCCATTTTCTTTTACTGGGATTATCTGTTTGTGTCTCTCTTTTCTCCAATATACAGTGAACTCTTAATGAGCAGATTGTATCTCACCCATCTTTTTATCCCAAACACCTGTCATCATACTTGATATGTGCCCGAAATATGGGAAACCGTCAGTGCATATTTTTGAACTTTTTTCTTTCTTTTTTTACAGCATTTCATGTGGAGTTTGTTCCTGATTTGTATAGTGATAAACTAGCAGAAACCACAGTGGCATCCTGTAGAGTCCCCGTTGTCTAAATTGTCAGTTTCTTTTCTCTTTCAGGCTCTCTATGCCATTGGCCACCTAAATCCTTTATCTCCCTCCAAATCCATTAGCATATTTCAGAATTGAATTTCAAAACATCTTTTCTCTATGGTGTTCGCTTTCCCAAATTTATTTATCCCATTCCCTCCCAGGTTATATGATACTTCCCTAGTGTTTGGAGTCTCAAATGAGAACTGATTTCTCCTCTTGGTTTTAGCAGGTCAGACTTTTGGGTAAGGCTCACTTATCCTGCTCCAAGTAACCTTGGTAGAGACTCCCTTTCATTTTGTTTCCCCACTACATTTTATAATCCTTCCCAAGAGAGCTCATATGCAAGCTATCAGTGATTTGCAAATATTAGGTCCTCTGCCCCCATATTTCTTGAGCCTTGAAGTGAGGTTTGGATCTTAATCGTTTTTGTATATTCATGTGCATATGCTACATCTATTAGATTATTTTCCTTGTCCATCTTTATAATTCAATCAAAATCCATCCCATGATATCATTACTGCTTACAAACTCAGTTATTATTCCTGATCATTTGGATGTTTTACAGATTTTTATCATCTTTTATTTGCTTCATGTTTTACTTGAAGAGAATTTAATAACACTTACTAGGATGGTTATTCTTTCTCAACCACTCAACGGTACCCACCCCTTTTCAAGGCATAACATTTCCTATTTCCAGTCCTCTCTGGGTTTGAAAAAATAGCTTGGCAATGGTTCACTAAGAATTGTAATTTAATCCTTTGGAATAACAGGCTTTTCATCTGTGCTCCCTGCAATGATCCGACGGTCTACCGCACAATCAGTTCCTTAGAAAAGAACAATGCTTCTCAAAAGAAAAAAGTAGGGCAACATGGGGAAAATACACACACACACACACACACACACACACACAAGGCCTTTTATAAAATTCGTAAATTTAAATTAACCTGCAGAGTGAATGGCATCAAAATATGAATTATCACTACTTTTCAAAAGAAGAATTAGGACATTTTTGACAGCAAGTGCAAATGAACCCGAATGAATGTCTATGTTTTTGATCCGGACTGTGTAAACACAGGCTCATAACTAGGTAGTTTTGTGTTTATATTGGTGGAGTCTCTAAAGTTATACTTACAGATCCAGGAACAATGCAACATTCAAGAAAGGACAAACACAAGCCTAATTCTTACCTCTCATGGCCTTTGACCTTAAGAGTGTCCACATTGTTTGGTGTCCCTGTATTTTATGGGGCAGGTTACTGTAAAAATTGTACAGATGCAATCCTATATGTCTACAACGCTATACATATATTTGTTTAAATAGGATTGGGCTATTATAATATGTCCTCCTTTTGAGACAATTATAGGCCATCAGCAATCTGCATAGTAATTTATCACCTCGTTTTCAGTCATTATCACTGTTAGTCAACCATGTGTTCTACAGCCTTAACATCACAGAGAGTTCACTGGGATTAGTTAGGTGTTTTAAAATTCATTATCATCACCATTATTACTACAAATGACACCATTTATTTAGCACCAACAACGTGCTGAAGAAAGCAAGTTGGCAGCACAATCTAAAGTGGATAAGAAACAATCCCACAGTAAAAGGAGCCTGGGACTTGAGCTCCAGGCAAGGATGAGTGAGGGAAGATAAGATGACTGGCAGGCTCTCAGGAAAGGGTATTGGGGTGATACATTTTCATACCCAAAATGCAGTCTCCTGGAAGGACAAATACTTTGCAAAAATCCTTTTATTTCTCTCAATGGCCTGATGATCAATGGAAAGTAAAGACAGCTGACCAGAGGCATATTTAAGATGAACCAATTTGGACAAACTGCCCATGTTAATGGCACAAAATTATTTTTTTCCCCAAAGCCTGTTGGACCTAGAACTCTCTCGAATCTTTCTGAGCCTGAAGTTGGTGTCTGAGTTCACCTGTCTCAGGTTCCCCCACTCTATCAGCACAGGCTTCCTATGTGACATCCAGAGAAGGGACCCACTAAGTTAGCTGAGGTGGGGTGGCAAGAGGCTGGCAGTCTGAGTTTAGCAAACAGAATACTGTATAATATAAAAGCATGCATTTCCTTCTGATTATTATTGCAAACAATTTAAGGCTCTACTATGCCTCATTTGGCGTATAAAGGACACCAAGTCTAATACTCTTTTTCCTTTCTATAAAATATAAACAATCGAAGTTCAGTGACCTAAATGTGATTGTAAAATTTGGTTTGGAAACTAAGTTAAAGAAAAAGCAGAGAAGAAATTTTTTTTTTTTTTTTTTTTGTCTTTCATGGTATCAGCCCAAGCTTTGAACAAAGTTTAAGAATGAAAGAAGTCATTTGGAGAAAATGTTTGTGTTCCTTCTTTATGTGTTTGTTTAATGACTTCGCAAATTTAGAGTAAAGCAACAATTCATATCAATAAAAATTCATTTTATATTGACAATCAATACATTCAGAATCATCTTAAAATCTGAATTATTAATGAGTAAAATCTGAATTATTAATGAAATTCTCAGTTTGCATGAAAAATCATACACTTTATGTGAGATGTGATATAATTTTTGACACTTCACAAAGAGTTATAGGATAAACTGTAATTGCTGGGATCTGATTTGCAATAGGATAATTATTTGATCTTCCATATATCCTTTTGACTTTTAGTTATAGAATTAAGGCTAAAGACACTCGATATTTTAATAAGCCCAGATTTTCTACAGTGTCTAAAGGTTCATAATCCCTTTATTATACTCCAGTTAGCATCTGTGCACATAAATGTATCTGAGAATTGAAAAAAAACTTTTTCCACCTGATTTTTTCAGTTTGGTATTCTTGGTGAGAGACAAGTACATTTTTATAGAAAATGGCTGCAGAAGAAAAAAGTAATACTTGAGAAGATACAGAGTTCAAGAATTCTTAAGTATCTGGGAAGATTTTAAAAGTAAACATAAAAACAAAAAAATTTGGTGGGCTTTTTCAGAAAGCATAATGACCCAAATATATTTCATCACTTATTTATGGTTTGGGGAAAAAAATTTTCTACAAACTTACACCAGCTAAAAAACCCTTCCCACAATGACTGGTGCCATTTGTGAGGTTGCTATGGGCAGAAGACGATTGAAAAAAATATATAAATTACAAATATTGCAGTTTTTCATTGTCTTCATGAGAAACTAATTTTTTTAGACCTTCAACCTGGGGGAGTAATTTACATGCCCAATTATGTGAGATCTCATGGAATGATTGTGCACCTGCATTTGGTGAAACAGAAAGAAAACTCTCTTGTAGAGTAATGTACCATATGCAAATTGAGGGATCAAAGGAGCACAACAGCTGGCATGCAAAGAATATCTTAGAGATTTTTAGGGAACACTGGTCTGGGGGCATTCAGAACTTCCACCAAGCTTGCAAAAGTGCACTGTGCAACTTAGGTAACCTTAACTGGAGTATGAATGAAAATGGCTTTTGGAGAAACAGCTAAATGTTATGGCCAAAGTCCAAACCTCATTGGCACTGATAACTGGGCATCCAGCAAAGTGGGAAGAGCCATGAACAAATTCATTAATTAGGCTCCTCTTTACATTCCTACCATCAACTGAAAACATACGTTTAATTTGCACTCTCCTTAATTTGTTTCAATCTTTTTTTCCATTTAAAAAAAATTTATTCAAGCATAGTTGATTTACAGTGTGTTAATTTCTGCTGTACAGCAAAGTGATTCAGTTATACATATATATACATTCTTTTTCGTATTCTTTTCCATTATGTTTTATCACAGGATAACGAATATAGTTCCATGTGCTATACAGTAGGACCTTGTTGTTTATCCATTCCACATATAATAGTTTGCATCTGCTAATTCCAGACTCCCAGTCCATCCCTCCTCCATTTCTTCCCCCTGGGCAACCATAAGTCTGTTCTCCATATCTATGTGTCTGTTTCATAGATAAGTTCATTTGTGTGATATTTTAGATTCCATATATAAGTGATATCATGTGGTATTTGTCTTTCTCTGACTTACTTCACTTAGTATGATAATCTCTAGATCCATCCATGTTGCAGCACATGGCATTATTTCATTATTTTTATGGCTGAGTAGTATTCCATTGTATACATACACCACATCTTCTTTATCCATTCATCTGTTGATGGACATTTAGGTTGTTTCCATGTCTTGCTATTGTGTGAATAGTGCTGCTATATTTCAATCTTTATTGCTAGAAAAAGGTAGCCTGCTTGAATTTCATAAAGACACATTGGTGGCACACTGCTTATGTTGCCAGGGCAGAGTGGACACATCTTTGGTCAACACGTATATTAAATGACAGTCGTGCTCGGAGGCTCAGCCCTTACTTGAGCAAAGAAGTTATTATTCATCAGAAAGGGACTGCTAACAGGACCTTAGAGACAGTGTTTTCTATGGAAAGAGCTCTGGACCATCTGCAGCTTTAACTTGCTCATCTGTTAAATGGGGGTAATAACACTTGCCCTGCCCACGTCAGATTTGTTGTGAACATCAAACAAAGTCATAATAGATGAAAGCACTCTGTAATGTGGAACACGTGACATACATAGTGCAAGGGATTATTCTTAAATTATGAATTCACTAATAGCTCTTCTTAATTTATAGATATTAGAGAAGTCCTAAATCCCCAAAGAGATGAATGCAATTGTAATTATTTGACCCTTATATTTATTTTGGTTAATAATCACATGCATCTCTTATTTAGGCAATAAAGCTGAATTTCCTTTTTGAGACACCCTTCTTCCTATACTCAAGTCTGCTTTTTCTGTGTTTGTACAACTCACTGAACTCAGCCAAGACATCAACAGGGAAGTCCTCTTGTTGATTAAAATGGGTTATTTTGGCACTTATGTCCTAAATCTAATCACCAAAGACAAGACAAAACAAAACCAACGTCCCATTCCATGCAATCCTAGAACCCTGAGCTGTCCTCATTCTTGGTCCACTGACCAAAAAACTACCATTTTAGGCAAAAATTACACACAGCACTGCTCTTCTATGTAAGCTTTAGAATAACACATTCATAATATTATACTAAGAAGCATCATCAAAAATAATCAAGATTCAATTGTGTTCACAGAGCATAGTTTATTGTTGCAGCCTTCATTTTTCTCTTTCTAGAAAATTCACAACTCGGCATCTGGTCACAAAATTCCAGAAGCCCTTGGCCATTCCAGTAAACTTTGAGGTGAAGAGGTGGGTAAGCCCTGGGATGGAACATCCTTGACTTAAATTTTACATGCTTATCATTTGGAAACCAATTTTTCTGGCTCTTTTTGCCTACTTACACTGTCATTTCCTTTGAAGGGGGAGAAGGCCTAGTAACCAAATGTGTATTTTGCAAAAAATTGGTAGCCTTTTTTATGATAAACCTGAGTTATAATAGTGACCATGTACAATGCTGTCTTTCTCCACCTCTCTGGAAGTGGCCTCTAGACTTGCAGTCCTGGGAAGCCCTTCTTCCTTGTTGCCTTCAGGTAGATGGGCTGTCTCATTTTGTTAGCTTAAGGCTAAAGGCCCACTCTGGGGCTAATTTGTCAATTTGTATAAAAGCACCCTTGAGTCGAGTTTCTCAAAGCTCCTTTCAGCTCTGAAACACTCAGGGGTCATTGAGTGACACTTTTAAAGATGATCCAATTTAGTCCATGCATAAGCCTGATAAACACACTCTCAAAACTTGGGTCCTACCCTCAACATCTCTTACTTCCTACCTCCTTTATTAACTTGAGCTTTCATTCAAATTTCTACAACTGACAACCGTCTAACAAAACCCCACAACTAAAATAAGGTTCTTGCGAAAGACCATTCAATTTCATCTTTTTGGAATCATTTGTATGCTCCATGGGGAAAAAATATGGAATATTTCACTGTGAACAATTACATTTTGAACGACAAACATTTACTAAGATGATCATTGGAAAGCAATGCTAATTATTAGTTAACCACTTTAGCTGGCTAATATCTTATCTAAGCTCTGTCATAATTGGCCAAGTGGCCTAGAATAAACTTCAGTTTCCTTATCTGTAAAGTGGAGCTGACCCAGCTCTTGAAAAGTATTTGTAATCACTCTGAGTCTCTGAGGGCAAATGACCACCTGGGACCATCTGAGACTCTTTGGGGGGTGCATTTACTCTTTGAGGCCATTCGGGGAACCATTTAGTACTGTAGCAATGACTTACTCTTGTTGCCCTAGTGGTCCCAAAGAGTTAATGCACTTTCCATATACCTCTTGCTTTCTCTGTGTATATCAACTAATATATCAGATGCTATCTTTGACAAATCAATTTGCTTGACACAACTGGGTGGGCATTTTACTCCCAGACCGTACTTGCCTCTTCTTGGATTATAAAAGAACCAAAGCCAAACCCCAACAGGCATCTACACAGCAGTCTACACCACAGAGTACTTTGGGGTTATTTATGAAATGTGGAGTTGCTAACTGCTGTAACCTCCTCAGTGCCACCCTTCTCTTCTCTGATCTTAAGAAGAGCAATGCTGACTGGAGGTATTAGAGGTACTTGATAGTCTTGATTTTGATATTATCAATAATAGCTATAGGCTGTGAATATCTAACCACTTGTCCTCCTTTCCTTCCATCTAGACTCAGAGAAAGAGGGACTTTCATAAGTAGAGGTGAATCTACTTATGTTCTGGATCACTTCCTATCTGCTGTCTCCCCAACTAGCATTTTGATCAAATATTCATAGTCTCTCCTGCATCATCAATCTTTTTTCTTTTTTGACTACTTTTTTTCAAACTCTGAAAAGCTCTAATCTTTTTAAAAATTTTTTATTGGCGTATAGTTGATTTTCAGTGTAGTGTTAGTTTCTGGTGTACAGCAAAGGGACTCAGTTATACACATACATATATTCATTCGTTTTCAGATTCTTTACCCATGTAGGTTACTACAGAATATTGAATAGAGTTCCCTGTGCTATACAGTAGGTCCTTGTTGGTCATCCATTTTATATATAGTAGTGTGTGTATGTTAATCCTAAACTCCTAATTTATCCCTCCCCGTCCTGCGTTTCCCCTTTGGTAACTATAAGTTTGTTTTCAAAATTGGTGAGTCTGTTTCTGTCTTGTAAATAAGATCATTTGTATCACTTTTTAAAATTAGATTCCACATATGAGTGATACCATATGATATTTGTCTTTGTCTTTTACTTCACTTAGTATGATAATCTCTAGGTCCATCTATGTTGCTGCAAATGGCATTATTTTGTTCTTTTTCATGGCTGAGTAATATTTGATTGTATATATGTACCACATCTTCTTTATCCATTCATCTGTCTATGGATGCTTCCATGTCCTGGCTATTGTAAATAGTGCTGCAGTGAACATTGGGGTGCACGTATCTTTTCAAATAATGGTTTTCTCCGGATATATGCCAGGAGTGGGATCACTGGATCGTACGGTAGTTCTACTTTTAGTTTTTTAAGGAACCTCCATTCTATTCTCCATAGTGGCTGTACCAATCTACATTCCCACCAACAGTGTAGGAGGGTTCCCTTTTCTCCATGCTCTCTCCAGCATTTTTTATTTGTAGACTTTTTGATGGTGGCCATTCTGACTGGTGTGAGGTGATACCTCATTGTAGTTTTGATTTGCATTTCTCTGATAATTAGTGATGTTGAGCAGAAAAGCTCTAATCTTAAATAAATCATACCCTCCCTGGACTTCATGCCCTTGTTTGCCTCCCGCCCTCCCTTTCCTTTCTTTTCTAGTTATGCTTGTGAAAAAGAAGTCCATTATTACTGTCCTCACCTCACTCATTCACTCACTCCATAACCCAGCGTAGCCTTCTCTGAATGTGGTAGTCATTGGTAACGGTCTACCTCCTCTGGGTTTTCAAGAACCTGTAAAATATTTGTGATCTACAGAAAAGTTGATTGGCTTAAATACAAAAAGGAAACTACAAATTTTTTAAAATTAGTACTAATCTCAAAGGAAAAATTTTAATCTCATGGATAATGTGGAGTTTGGCACACTTTAATGTTTGCTATAATATGAGGCGGGATCTCCAGAAATCAGTGTGTCCAGGATCTAGAATTTTAAGTGACCCTAATTGCCAAATTTCTGACCCTAGGGTTCAGAAATACCCTAATTGCCAAATCAGGTGGACCATCTTCAGTCCTTATTAAAAAGTGACACAGCATTTGATAATGTTGACCATATCCTCCTTTCTCTTCCCTTGGTTTCTGTGATACCAAATCTCCTAGTTTTTAACTGACATCTTTGATCACTTCTGCTCAGTCTCCTCCAGATTCCTCTTCTATCCCCAGAGTTCTATCTCCATTGTCTTCTCACTTAATATACTTTCCTTGGCAATCTCATTTTACCCAGGTTCCTCTGTTCACTTATATTCTGAACTCCATCACCATCCGTGCTGGCACCTCAACTTCAACTGCTGTCATCTTTGACCTTGAAAATCTGCTCTTCCTTTCATGTTCCTAGCTGAGTAAGTGGTACATTGTCCCTTCAACAGCTCAATCCAGAAGTCTGGGAGACGTTTTATACCTTTCTTTCCCTCACATCTTATATCCAGTCAATCACCAATTAATTCAATTCCTTTATTCTCTTGAATATGCCCACTTCTCTCCATCTTTTAAAAACACAATTCTGGTTTTTCTACTCTCATGCTTAATCCTTTCAGTGGTTGCCACTAACTTGGGATGAAGACCAAAATCTTACCATGACTCATAAGACGCTCCATGAGCTGGCCTCTGCCCACCTCTCCAGCTTCAATTCCAGTCACTCTTCTCTCCCCACTCCTCTCGATACATAAACTGTAGCCAGACTGGTGTTCATCGTAATTCACTCTCACAACAATTCTCCCCTTTTCACAAGGTGTTCCTTATTTTAGAACATCGTTCCACCCACTCTTCCCCTAGGCAGGCCTCCCTCGAATCTCCAGATTGTGTCAGCTGATCCTGTGCCTGTCACCATCCACTACAGTCACGCTCTCATTACAGTCTGCACCTCACCTTTTGCAGCTCTCCAACACACTTTATTTATTTATTTTTTTTAATTTTACTATACGCCAAAAATTTTATTTTGGCATATAGTTGACTTACAATGCTGTGTCAGTTTCAGGTGTACAGCATAGTGACTCAGTTATACATACACATATATTCATTCTTTTTCAGATTCTTTTACAGAGTATTGAGTAGAGTTCCCTGTGCTATGCAGTAGGTCCTTGTTGGTTATCTATTCTGTATATAGTAATGTGTGTATGTTAATCCCAAGCTCCTAATTTATCCATCCCCCACTCCACGTTTCCCCTTTGGTAACCATAAGTTTGTTTTCGAAATCTGTGAGTCTGTTTCTGTTTTGTAAATAAGGTCATTTATATAATTTTTTAATTGGGTTGGCCGAAAAGTTCGTTTGGGTTTTTCCATAGGATGTTAGATTCTACATATGAGTGATATCATATGGTATTTGTCTTTCTCTGTCTGACTTACTTCACTTAGTATGATAATCTCTAGGTCCATCCATGTTGCTGCAAATGGCATTATTTCATTCTATTTTTTATGTCTGAGTAATAGTCCATTGCATATATGTACCACATCTTCTTTATCCATTCCTCTGTTGATGGACATTTACATTGCTTTCATGTCTTGGCTATTGTAAATATTGCTGCAGTGAACAACGGGGTGCATGTATCTTTTCGAATTATGGTTCCAACACACTTAAGATTCTATGTGCAATGTCTGTTTTTCCAGTAAGAGTGCCTAATATTTATTAAGTACTTCCTATGTGTGAGAAATTTTTATATACACTATCTCATTTTAATCATTACAACAACTACGAGGTAGGTTCTATTATTACTCTAATTTTATAGATAAAGAAACTGAAGTGCTGAGAAGTTGAAGGCCACATAGCTAGTGAAGGGTAAATTAAAACTGGAACCCAGGCAGTCTGTATGCAAAGCCCATGTGGATCCATGGTTAATATGCTTCAGTGAAACAATAGGCTCCATAAGGGCAGGGGCCAGATCTTGTACCTCCAGAGTCTAACACAGGATTGGCACATAGTAGGGACCAACAAGGAATTGCTGAAATAATACAGTACAAGTTCCTAGGGTGGTATACAGGTCCACCATATTCTTACCCTCATCTACCTCTCTAGGCTTTTCTCCCAGTGGGCCTGTCCCCTCCTCCCCATGCCCTGTCTTCTAGCCATATAAGCAGTTCCCTGAACAGGCCATAGTGGTTCACACCTCTGCCTTTTGTATGTTCATTAACTCCCTCCCTCACTCATCCATTCATTCACTCACCATGCATTCATTTAATGAATACCTACTGAAGGCCAGGCAGAGAGAAAAGTCCTATGATAGATGTATGCTACTGGAACACAAAAGAGGGATGTCTAAATAAGACTGAGGAGTCAAGAAAGGCTCCCAAGAGAGGTCACACTAAAATTGTGTTTTCATTTCCCTGGAATGAGCATAGCTGCCTGGCAAGCCCCTATTTACCTTTCAGGGCTCTGCTCAAATGTCTCTTCCAGTGCTCTCTCCATGACAGAACTTACAGGGATATTGTACTACATGTCTTTAGATGACAGCCTCCCCCAACAGACAGTGAGATCGTCTTACTCTCTTTGTGAATCAGTCTCAGCACAGTGAGTTCCTGGCGCAGAGGAGACACCCAATAAAGCACTGATGCATGAACAAATAAAATAATGGTTCTTTTGGGGAAAACACTCCTCTTAAATTCATTGTACAACTCTGTGCATTTGCCTGAAACCATACAATTTGGCTTCATTTACAGAAGAGACACATTTGCTTAATATACAAACAAGAGAGATCGGGGGACCACTGACACCTAGCATCATCGTATCATTTTATTTTAGACACAGATGTATAAACCACATAAAAACACTTCTGTAAACACACACACACACACACACACACACACACACACCCATACGGTTTTGTCAATTTGTGAATCTATTACCTTGAGGAAATAAGAATTCACACCCTCAGGCACATTCTCCTGAAAGCTCTGGATACTGTGGAGAATATTACATGACAGAATGTTAGTATATTTTGTGAAAGGCAAGATGATCCTAACAATTCTCTCATCAATGAAAAGGACATTTTAATTATTGAAATAGGCCGTAAATGTTAGGCAGTTAATGTGTTTTGTGCACATGTGAAGAAAAGTGATGCCATTATACATTTTGGACTAACATCAAAGCACACGTCTGTCACACTCTTCTTTTTGGGTTTGTCCTGTGGAGGGCTCTTTGAAAATTGTAATGAGATGCAAAGTTACCCCAATGTCCCCTTCTCTACTAATACATAAAGGATGGGTTTGACTTTCTGGGGACCAAAGCTCTTATGGGAGCTGCTGAGGACGATGCCTGGCATTCTGCAATCCTGTGTCTGTTTGAATGTATAACCCTGAAGCTACCTCTTTCTCGCTCAGGATAAGTTATCTCACCTGCCAAATGAGTAGGCTGGACTAGAGCAGGGGTCAGCCAATCTTTCTGGTCAAGAGTGAAATAGTAAATATTTTTGGCTTTGAATCACATGGTCTGTGTTGCAACTACTTAACTCCGTCATTGTAGTGTGGAAGCAGTCGTCCAAATATGTAAACAAACAGGCATGCCTGTTTTCCAATAAAAGTTTATTTACAGAAATGGTAGGCCAGATTTGGCCAGTGAGTCAAGAGTTGCAGATGCTTGGACTAGTTGAATTCTAGCATTCCTTTTAAGCTTTTTACTGCCATGGTATTTGGTTTCAATCATCCTGTGAGAGATCAGAATTCAGGGACGGCTGGGAGAAAAGAGGAGCACACTTTAAGAATCATTGGCTGGATGAGATGACTATATTTGACTTATCTTTTCACTTGGAATCTTTTAACTTTGTAGCATAATGCCCCTATTATATTTAGCAATTAGAGTGCCATCACAAAGTAAAATGTAAAACCATTATTCCTTGAAAAGGGAAAAGGCTTGCAGTATGAAATGATGCATGCAAGGAGTGTGGGTGATAATTTACTCATATAATCATTTCTATTTCAGTTCTATGGCAAGTATTTCTGGAGATGGCTCACGGCAAGGAGATCTTTAAAGATGTGCACATCATAATTAACCTTTTTATATACTCTGATAAGAAATATCAATAGTCTTTTCTCTGTTAGCAGTTTTAACTTTACTTATGGCCTATGGAATGGTTTGAATTAAAGAATGATGATTATAAGAAAAAAAACCTTTATACTTTGGGTTTAAAACAAAACATGCATATTCTTCCTGTTATTTTTATTTCACGGTTAAGTCCTAGACAATGAAACCTCTATTTCTTTTTTCTCCCTGGCAGAGGAGATTAGACAACTAACTGGCTAGTACTTCTGTAGCACATAGATCAGTGATTCTCTAAGTGTGGTTGCTGGACCAGCAGCAACAGTGTCAGCATCAGCATCACTAGGAACTTGTTAGAAATACAAATCCTCCAGCCCTACCCCAGACGTACTGAATGAGAAACTCTGAGGCTGGGACCCAGCAGTCTGTATTTTAACAAGTCCTCCAGGTGATTCTGATGCCCTATCAAGTTTAAGAACCACCAATATAGATGATCACTTTCTAGAAACACAAATTAAAGGGAAGACCTGACCTCATGCAAACAGCGGAATGACTGTAGAGTAGAGGCACATTCAGTGGGTGCAGAATAAAGGCAATAAGGCTCTGGCCATAAATTACAAGAAGAAAAGGGGCCGAGAAAGGAAAACAATAGAGAAGAAGAGAGAGGTAGTACTTGGATGAGTGAGAACTAGAAAACCCCAGAGGTTCTGTTTGCAGCTGTGACTAAGCTCAGAGTTATCACCATCACTTCCAGTCTCAAAGTTACCCATTTAGCAATCCTCACCATGACTGATGGGTGAGGACTATGCTAGGTGATGGGGACATGGGAATGAAGAGGGTACTCTTCCTGTCTGCAAAGGAAGTCTTGGAGGTATTTTTAAAGATCCTAAAGTATCTTTGAAGATCTCCTTGCCATGTGAGCCATATCCAGAAATACTTCCAAGTGTTTCACAGTCTTGGAGTGAAAAATGACAAGAAATGGCTCCCTTAAGAATTTACAAGTAACTAATTATCAAAGTCAAAGGGAGAAACTGGATGGCAGGAGAGAGAGTAGAGACAGGATGAAGAGAACAAAGATAAGAGAGGAGAAATAAGAGGATAAAGAGAGTGAGCATTAACAATTTTATTTGTATTAGAACATTGAGGAATCTGTCCTTTTAATCCCTCCAATTACTCAATGGCAAGTTCTATGACTTGGAGATACAGATCCCTAACAGTTCTTTGTCCCCTCACTGTTCCACTGAACAGAACTGCAGAACTGCAACCAAAAGCCTTCCCTTCCCTTATGATGCTTACAATTGACAAAAAGCAAAAGTAACACAGAGATGTAGACCAGTAAGCTGTGTATGTCAGAAACATCATGATCTTATACTAACATTACCTGGTCACTCTTCTAGTTCTGTGGCATAGTATTAATCATCTTAGAGCCTCATCTTAAAGTCATCTTTGGGTCCACAAGGAGAGTGTTACAGATGAAACCATGTTATTAGAAACTAACACCAAATCAAACATCATAGTGCTTTTAGAGTTTGGATGATTTCTAAAAGTCCCCGTCAAACAGACTCAAATGTTCTAAAGAATGACTTTACTGTTTTATAGAAATAATACATATGTCTATTCTTGTTTTTAAAAATTCAAGCAATACAGAAAGGTACAAAGGAAGAGGTAAATAATTTCCCAAAGTAAAGATTACTAATGTTTGGTGAACAGAGTGCATAAATACAAAGAGAAGGATAGATAATTAGAGGTGGTTTCAGACAGAGGGATCATATGGTATGTGCTATTTTTTAAAACAAAGTTTTTATTTTGGTATAATTTTAGATTCACAGAAATGTTGCAAGGATAGTACAGAGTATTACCCAGTTTCCTCTACTATGGACATCTTATATTACCATGGTACATCTAACATATTTAAAACCAACATTGATATATTACTATTATCTAAATTCAAGACTTTGCTTGAATTTTACCAGTTTTTCCACTAATGTCTTCTTTCTGTTCCAAGATTCACATTGCATTTACTCGTCAGGTATTGTATTAGTCAGGATTCTCCAGAGAAGCAGAACCAACAGGATGTGTGTGTATATTGTATAATAAATAAATAAATTTATTTATTTATTGTTTATTTATATATTTACTTATATGAATTGGTTCATGTGAATTTGGAGGCTAAGAAGTCCCAAGATCTGCAGTTAGAAAGCTAGAGACTCAGGATAACCAATGTATAGTGTCATTCTGAAAGCCAGTAACCTGGAGCCCCAGGAAGACCTGATGTTTCAGTTCAAGTCCAAAGACTGAAAAAAACCCAATGTCCCAGCTCAAATCAGTCAAGCAAGAGGAATTCTTCTTTACTCAGCCTTTTTGTTCTATTCATGTCTTCAATTGATTGGATGAGGCCCATCCACATTAGGAAGGGCAATCTGCTTTACTCAGTCTACCCATTCAAATGTTAATTTCATGCAGAAACACCTTCACAGACATACCCAGAGTATGTTTGATCAAAAGTCTGGGCACCGTGTGGCCCAGTCAAGTTGACACACAAATTAACCATCACAGGTGTACATACTATTTGTAATTTATTAATTTTTATTCTTAAAAATTATTTTAAATTTATTAACTTTTAATCCAACTTGCTAGGTCATTTCTTAAGTGATACCCTTTACTTAAAATGCTCACAGTAAGCAGACAGCTCTCTAGATGCCCCTACTCTTCTGTCCCCATCAGTTCAGCTGGATACTTTCTAAGAGTCAACTGTGTTTGAACCCACACATTTAAAATCATATAACTTAATTAAATTTTACGAAAACTGATAAAATACCAATGCAAAAAGAATAAATCAGTGTTTCATAAAGAACAGGTTGAGTGTTAGGAAGACTAGATAAATGTAAGTTTATTCAAAATTTGCCTTCAAATTAGGTGTGAGCATGACAATGGTAAAATATTGGGAGGTAGAGGGGGATCTAGGGGGATCTAGGAGGATGCTGCACTCAGATTTTCTCCCAAATGTCTTTCAGTTCTTGTTTCATTTTAAAGAAGTCGAAACTGAAAATCCTGGAGAGTACGTTATTGGCGTAGTTCATGCAAAATAGATGGCCAGGGGGAATTCCAATCAGGGGGCTGCTCTCAAAGGAAAGATCTTGGCCTCAAATCAAAAGATTGGCAAATGACTATATATTTGGATTATGTTAAAATAAAATATGCATTTGGGGAAGATGAAAAATTTCCAAAGATGAAAAGTGGTGATAATTGTACAACAATGTGTGTTCTACAACTAGTGTCATAGAGCTGTACAATTAAAAATGGCTAATACAGTAAATTTTATGTTATCTATATTTTATCACAATAAAAAATGAAATATGCAAAGTAGGTATGTTTATTTTTTCAGATTCCATGTTTCAACAAATATTTTTTTTAACTTACAAATGTTTGTATTTGATAAGAAGGCTTATTCTATATTAAATTTACTTTTAATTCAATAGAAGAAAGGGACACCAATATGAAATTGAATGATTTTCAGGTAAATGATCCCTTCTGTGATTTTAAATAAAGAGATTTTGATTCTCTAACATTGCTCTAAATTTAAGGAAAAAAAAATACTTGAAAAACTTTGAGATTAGAGCAGTGTTTCTCAATCTAAGGCAGTGCCAAGTCCTTATGATGTTTTAGAAATGAGTGGACATGTTTTTAGTGGTCACAATAACTGAAGTGATCCTGGCATTTAGTGCCTGGGCTCTAGAGATGCCAAACATCTTAACAATGCACAGGACCTTCATAATATCAAAGACATGCCCGTCCTCAAATTCACTAGTTCCTCCAGTGACAAACACTGAGGTAGAGTCAACATATTTTTAAAATTATGCTTCAATTTTGCATAGTCTCTATTGACTTTCTTATGAAATTTGAGGAAACAGACACCTTCTTTCACCTCTCTCCTTCTAACCCTATTTTTGGTTAGTTTTACTATTCTGTACAGTGCTTGGGTTTTAACATTTATATCCTGTTCTGAAACCATCATTTAAACAGTTGTTTACTCTTGATTGTATTGATATTTTAAATGATTTGGTGCTCACCACCAGACTGTTTCTTGCCTTGGCTTCTCCATTTCTGCACTCTTTACCTTTGATTGATCTACTTGGTTACCTTGAGTTTGTCATACAGTAGTTTTTAATTAATTTAATTTTTATTCCAAGAAAAGCTCATGGATTTTGATTTCTTTGCATTCTTTCATGCTTACTATCTATCTGTTGCATTTATCCTAAGAGGTAACTTGATTTGGTTTAGAACTTTCAAGTCATTCATTCTTTTCATCAGAACTTTGTAGACATTGGTGCAATGTCTTTGGTTTTCAGGGTGGGCTGGGGAAGCCTGGGGTTAATCTGATTTCCTCCTTTATTCCTGACTTACTTTTTGTTGGTATACCTATATTATTATCATTTTAAAGGTTTCAAATATTATATTTTGACAAAATATTTGATATATTCAAGAGATTAAATATAAAATATGTAAATTATAAATAATCAAAATGAAAACTTTTAAATAATCACTCAACTCAAGAACTGAAAGAATCACCAATACCATACATTGCATCTGCCTATGGGTTCCTCCTCTGTTCCATTTCCTTCTCTTCCCCCTGAGGGAGCAGCTCTCCTGTATGTTTATCCTGCCTTTGCAATATTCCAAATAGTTTTATCATGTATGTATATATCCATAAAATATGATTTCATTTTGACTTTTAAAATTTAACTTAATAGTTTTAAAGATTCATCCCTTTGTGTTACTATAGAACACTCACTTTTAATAACATTATTGATACTGAATTTATATACCATAATGTTCACCCATTTAAAGTATATAGTTCGGGAATTCCTGGCAGTCCAGTGGTTAGGACTCTGCACTTGCACTGCAGGGGGTGCGGGTTCCATCCCTGTTGGAGAACTAAAATTCCCCAAACCACGTGACGCGGCCAAAGAAAGAAAAAAAATTATATAATTTGGCAGCTGTCAGTGTATTTACAGACTTGTATGACCATCACCATCTTCTAATTTTAGAGTACTCTAATCACTTCCCCCAGAAACTTTAGACCTGTTAGCAGTCATTCCCAACCCCTTCTTCCCCTGTTTCTCCATACACTAATTGTCTCACCACCAATGATCTGTGATACCACCTCTATTACACATAAAGTTTTCATATATGCTTGGGTATATTCTCTGTTTCATCCTGTCACTCTCCACTTGTCAATCGTTCTAACTCTCTGCCAAAGTCACAGTCTTAATTATTACAGCTTTATAGAAGATCTTCAGGGTTAGGAACCAAGATGGCGGAGTAGAAGGATGTGTTCTCACTGCCTCTTGCTAGAACACCAGAATCACAACTAGCTGCTGGACAATCATCGGCAGGAAGACACTGGAACGCACCAAAAAAAATACCCCACATCCAAAGAAAAAGGAGAAGCCACAGTGAGATGGTAGGAGGGGCGCAATCACAGTAAAAGCAAATCCCACAACTGCTGAATGGGTGACTCACAGACTGGAGAACACTTAAACCACAGAAGTACACCCACTACAGTGAAGGTTCTGAGACCCATGTCAGGCTTCCCAACCTGGGGGTCCAGCAACGGGAAGAGGAATTCCTGGAGAATCAGACTTTGAAAGTTAGTGATATTTGATTGCAGGACTTCAAAAGAACTGGGGGAAACAGAGACTCCACTCTTGGAGGGCACACACAAATTAGTGTGCACATTGGGACCCAGGGGAAGGAGCAGTGACCCCAGGGGAGACTGAACCAGACATACCTGCTAGTGTTGGAGGCTCTCCAGCAGAGGCAGGCAGTGGCTGTGGCTCACCATGGGTACAAGGACACTGGCAGCAGAAGTTCTGGGAAGTGCTACTTGGCGTGAGACCTCCCAGAGTCCCCAGTTAGCCCCACCAAAGAGCCGAGGTAGGCTCCGGTGTTGGGTTGCTTCAGGCCAAACAACCAACAGGGAGGGAACCCAGCCCCACCCATCAGCAGTCAAGTGGATTAAAGTTTTACTGAACTCTGCCACCAGAACAACAGTCACCTCTACCCACCACCAGTCCCTCCCATCAAGGAACTTGCACAAGCCTCTTAGATACCCTCATCCACCAGAGGGCAGACAGCAGAACCAAGAAAAACTACAATCCTGCAGCCTGTGGAACAAAAACCACATCCACAGAAAGATAGACAAGATGAAAAGGCAGAGGGCTATGTACCGGATGAAGGAACAAGATAAAACCCCAGGAAAACAACTAAATGAAGTGGAGAGAGGCAACCTTCCAGAAAAAGAATTCAGAATAATGAGAGTGAAGATGATCCAGGACATCGGAAAAAGAATGGAGGCAAAGATTGAGAAGATGCAAGAAATGTTTTACAAAGACCTAGAAGAATTAAAGAACAAACAAACAGAGATGTACAATACAATAACTGAAATGAAGACTACACTAGAAGGAATCAATAGCAGAATAACTGAGGCAGAAGAACGGATAAGTGACCTGGAAGACAGAATGGTGGAATTCACTGCTGCGGAACAAAGTAAAGAAAAAATAATGAAAAGAAATGAAGACAGCCTAAGAGAATTCTGGGACAACATTAAACACAACAACAATCGCATTATAGGGGTCCCAGAAGGAGAAGAGAGAAAGAACCCGAGAAAGTATTTGAAGTGATTATAGTCGAAAATTTCCCTAACATGGGAAAGGAAATAGCCACCCAAGTCCAGGAAGCACAGAGAGACCCATACAGGATAAACCCAAGGAGAAACACGCCAAGACACATAATAATCAAACTGACAAAAATTAAAGAAAAATTATTGAAAGCAGCAAGGGAAAAAAGACAAATACCATACAAGGGAACTCCCATAAGGTTAACAGCTGATTTATCAGGAGAAACTCTACAAGCCAGAAGGGAGTGGCATGATATACTTAAAGTGATGAAAGGGAAGAACCTACAACCAAGATTACTCTACCCATCAAGGATCTCATTCAGATTCAATGGAGAAATCAAAAGCTTTACAGACAAGTAAAAGCTAAGAGAATTCAGCACCACCAAACCAGCTCTACAACAATGTGAAAGGAACTTCTCTAAGTGGGAAACACAAGAGAAGACAAGGACCTACAAAAAGAAACCCAAAACAATTAAGAAAATGGTCATAGGAACATACATATCGATAATTACCTTAAACGTGGATGGATTAAATGCTCCAATCAAAAGACACAGGCTTGCTGAATGGATACAAAAACAAGACCCATCTATATGCTGTCTACAAGAGACCCACTTCAGACGTAGGGATACATACAGACTGAAAGTGAGGGGATGGAAAAAGTTATTCCATAACAATGGAAATCAAAAGAAGGCTGGAGTAGCAATACTCATATCAGATAAAATAGACTTTAAAATAAAGGATGTTACAAAAGACAAGGAAGGACAGTACATAATGATCAAGGGATCAATCCAAGAAGAAGGTATAACAATTATAAATATATATGCACCTAACATAGGAGCACCTCAATACACAAGGCAACTGCTAACAACTATAAAAGAGGAAATCGACAGTAACACAATAATAGTGGGGGACATTAGCACCTCACTTACACCAATGGACAGATCATCCAAAATGAACGTAAATAAGGAAAGAGAAGCTTTAAATGACACAATAGACCAGATAGATTTAATTGATATTTATAGGACATTCCATCCAGAAACAGCAGATTACCTTTCTTCTGAAGTGTGCACGGAACATTCTCCAGGATAGATCACATCTTGGGTCACAAATCAAGCCACAGTAAATTTAAGAAAATTGAAATCATATCAAGCATCTTTTGTGACCACAATGCTATGAGATTAGAAATGAATTGCAGGGAAAAAACGTAAAAAACACAAACACATGGAGGCTAAACAATATGTTACTAAATAACCAAGAAATCACTGAAGAAATCAGAAAGGAAATCAAAAATTGCCTAGATACAAATGGCAATGAAAACACGACAATCCAAAACCTATGGGATGCAGCAAAAGCAGTTCTAAGAGGGAAGTTTATAGCTGTACAAGCCTACCTCAAGAAATAAGAAAAATCTCAAGTAAACAATCTAACCTTACACCTAAAAGAACTAGAGAAGGAAGAACAAAAAAACCCAAAGTTAGCAGAAGGAAAGAAATCATAAAGATCAGAGCAGAAATAAATTAAATAGTAACAAAGAAAACAATAGCAAGAATCAATAAATCTAAAAGCTGGAAAGCTGGTTCTTTGAGAAGATAGATAAAATTGATAAACTGTTAGCCAGACTCATCAAGAAAAAGAGGGAGAGGACTCAAATCAATCAAATTAGAAATGAAACAGGAAAAGTTACAACAGACACTGCAGAAATACAAAGCATCCTAAGAGAATACTACAAGCAACGCTATGCCAATAAAATGGACAACCTGGAAGAAATGGAAAAATTCCTAGAAACATATAACCTTCCAAGACTGAACCAGGAAGAAATAGAAAATATGAACAGACCAATCACAAGTAATGAAATTGAAACTATGATTAAAAATCTTCCAACAAACAAAAGCCCAGGACCACATTGCTTCACAGGTGAATTCTATCAAACAGAGACTAGCTAACACCTATCCTTCTCAAACTCTTCCCAAAAATTGCAGAGAAAGGAACACTCCCAAACTCATTCTATGAGGCCACCATTACCCTGATACCAAAACCGGACAACGATACTACAGAAAAAGAAAATTACAGACAATATCACTGATGAATATAGATGCAAATATCCTCAACACAATACTAGCAAACACAATCCAACAACACATTAAAAGGATCATACACCGGGATCAAGTGGGATTTATCCCAGAGATGCAAGGATTCTTCAATATATGTAAATCAATCAATGTGATAAACCATATTAACAAATTGAAGATTAAAAAACATATGATCATCTCAATAGACGCAGAAAAAGCTTTTGACAAAATTCAACATCCATTTATGATAAAAGCTCTCCAGGAAGTGGGCACAGAGGGAACCTACCTCAACATAACAAAGGCCATATATGACAAACCCACAGCAAACATCATTCTCAATGGTGAAAAACTGAAAGCATTTCCTCTAAGATCAGGAACAAGACAAGGATGTCCACTCTTGCCACTATTATTCAACATAGTTTTGAAAGTCCTAGCTACCGCAATCAGAAGAAAAAGAATAAGAGGAATACAAATTGGAAAAGAAGAAGTAAAACTGTCACTGTTTGCAGATGACATGGTACTATACACAGAGAATCCTAAAAATGCCACCAGAAAACTACTAGAGCTAATCAATGAATTTGGTAAAGTTGCAGGATACAAAATTAATGCACAGAAATCTCTTGCATTCCTATACACTAACAATGAAAAATCAGGAAGAGAAATTAAGGAAACACTCCCATTTACCATTGCAACAAACAGAATAAAATATCTAAGAATAAACCTACCTAGGGAGACAAAGGACCTGTATGCAGAAAACTATAAGACACTGATGAAAGAAATTAAAGATGATACCAACAGATGGAGAGATATAACATGTTCTTGGATTGGAAGAATCAACACTGTGAAAATGACTATACTACCCAAAGCAATCTACAGATTCAATGCAATCCCTAATAAATTACCAATGGCATTTTTTACGGAACTAGAGCAAAAAAAATCTTAAAATTTGTTTGGAGACACAAAAGACCCCCAATAGCCAAAGCAGTCTTGAGGGAAAAAAATTGGAGCTGGAGGAATCAGACTTCCTGACTTCCGACTATACTACAAAGCTACAGTAATCAAGACAATATGGTACTGGCACAAAAACAGAAACATAGATCAATGGAACAGATGGAAAGCCCAGAGATAAACCCACACACCTATGGTCAACTAATCTATGACAAAGGAAACAAGGATATGCAATGGAGAAAAGACAGTCTCTTCAATAAGTGGTGCTGGGAAAACTGGACAGCTTCATGTAAAAGAATGGAATTAGAACACTCTCTAACACCATACACAAAAATAAACTCAAAATGGATTAAAGACCTAAATGTAAGACCGACACTATAAAACTCTTAGAGGGAAACAGGCAGAACACTGTATGACATAAATCACAGCAGATCCTTTTTGATCCACCTCTTAGGGTAATGGAAATAAAAACAAAAATAAGCAAATGGGACCTAATGAAACTTCAAAGCTTTTGCACAGCATTGGAAACCATAAACAAGACGAAAAGACAACCCTCAGAATGGGAAAACTTATTTGCAATCGAATCACGGACAAAGAATTAATCTCCAAATATATAAACAGTTCATGCAGCTCAACATTAAAAAAACAAACAACCCAATCCAAAGATGGGCAGAAGAGCTAAATAGACGTTTCTCCAAAGAAGACATACAGATGGCCACAAAGCACATGAAAAGCTGCTCAACATCACTAATTATTAGAGAAATGCAAATCAAAACTACAATGAGGTATCACCTTACACCAGTTAGAATGGGCATCATCAGAAAATCTACAAACAACAAATGCTGGAGAGGGTGTGGAGAAAAGGGAACCCTCTTGCACTGTTGATGGGAATGTAAATTGGTACAGCCACTATGGAGAACAGTATGGAGGTTCCTTAAAAAACTAAAAATTGAATTACCATATGATCCAGGAATCCCACTACTGGGCATATATCCAGAGAAACCATAATTCAAAAAGACACATGCACCCCAATGTTCCTTGCAGTATTATTTACAATAGCCAGGTCATGGAAGCAACCTACATGGCCATCGACAGACGAATGAATAAGGAAGATGTGGTACATATATACAATGGAATATTACTCAGCCATAAAATGGAACTAAATTGGGTCATTTGTAGAGATATGGATGGATCTAGAGACTGTCATACAGAGTGAATTAAGTCAGAAAGAGGAAAACAAATATTGTATGCTAGCACATATATGTGGAACGTAGAAAAATGGTACAGATGAACTGGTTTGCAGGGCAGAAACTGAGACACAGACGTATAGAACAAATGTAGGGGGGAAAGCAGCGGGGAGGTGGGGGTGGTGGTGTGATGAATTGGGCGATTGGGATTGACATGTATAAAACTGATGACTTATAAGGACCTGCTGTATCAAAAAATAAATGAAATTAAATTAAAAATTTTTTAAAAATCTTCAAACCTGGTACACATCATCACACTCCATTTTTTAGGATATTCAGGTGTTTTTAGCTGTTTGCTCTTCCATATACATTAGATTTATTCCCAGATACCTTATGTTTTTGTTGCAATTATAAATTGTACGTTTTAATTATTACATTTTAAAATGTTTATGGCTGTTGTTCGGAAAGGCAGTGAAATTTTGTATATTGGTCTTAGAGCTGTATACAATAGGAGAGTAAAACTGCTACGCTTTGCTGTTATTACTAATACATTGTTTTTAGATTATTTGTGGTTTTCTATATGTATGATCATAGTATCTACAACTAATGTTGGGTTTGTTTCTTTCTAGTCTTTTTTTTTTTTTTTTTTTTTTTTTTTTAAATTTATTTATTCATTTATTTATTTTTGGCTGTGTTGGGTCTTCGTTTCTGTGCGAGGGCTTTCTCTAGTTGTGGCAAGCGGGGGTCACTCTTCATCGCGGTGCGCGGGCCTCTCACTGTCGCGGCCTCTCTTGCTGCGGAGCACAGGCTCCAGACGCGCAGAGCTCAGTATTTGTAGCTCACGGGCCCAGCTGCTCCGTGGCACGTGGGATCTTCCCAGACCAGGGCTTGAACCCGTGTCCCCTGCATTGGCAGGCAGACTCTCAACCACTGCGCCACCAGGGAAGCCCTCTTTCTAGTCTTTAAGTCTTTATTTACTTATCTTATTGTCTGGCTACAGCCTCCAGCTTTAGTGATGATCAAAACATGACAGTGGGCTAACGTCCTGTTTCTGCTTTCAAATGGGATGCTTCTAACTTTTCATTATTAAAAATGATGTTTACTAAGGCTTTGGTAGATACATTCATTCATATAAAGAAAATTCTCCTCCACTCAGTTTCCTACAACTTTTTATGTTGAATCAAAGCTTACCTTTATCCAATGCTTTTTCTGTTTCTATTGAGATTTTATGTGGGTTTTTCCACTTAATCTATTACAGTATATCACAATTCTAGATTTTCTAATGTTAAACTACACTGGCATTCCTGGGATAAACCCAACTAAGTCATTATTTTTTATTATTTTTTTTAGCCCTAGTGGATTTGCTAATATTTTGTTTAGCTTCTTGGGTGAGATTGATCTATAATTTCTATTCTCAAACTGTACTTGTCTATTTTTGGTGCCTGGGTTATGCAGAATGATTTATAGAGTAGTTCTTATTTTTCTATTTGCTGCATAAGTCCATAAAAGATATAAATTAGCTGTTGAATGTTTAGTGATTTCACCTGTAAAATTTCATGGGCCTGGTCTTTCCTTGTAAGAATATTTTAAATTATTGATTCAGTTGCTTTAATAGTTTTAGGACTATTCAAGTTTTGTAATTCTTAAGTCAGTCTTGTTAAGGTATATTTTTCTAAGAAGTATTTCATTTTTGTCTAAGTATTGAAATTCATTGGCATAAATTTGCTCATGGTATTTTCTTCTTAATCTGTGCTGTATCTGTATTTCCATTCCCTGTTTAGTTCTTATATTATTTGTACTGTCTTTTTTCTCAATCAGTCTTGCCAAAGCTTTGTCTATTTCATTAGTCTTCTCAAAAAGCTAACTTTTTTGATGTTTCTATTGTACTTTTGTTTTCATGGAATCCTACTCTTATTTTAATTGTTTCTTTTCTTTGAGTTTATTCCTTGTTCCTTTCTAAATACTTAAGATAGGTGCTTAGTTCATTTTCAAACTTTTTAATGTAAGCATTATGGATGACAGATATCACTCAAAAATATTAGTATTGATATGCTATATTTTCATTATTTAGCTTCAGGTATTTAAAAACTTCATAATGATTTCTTAATTGATAAATGAATATTCTATTTCAAAAGTTATGAGAACTTTAAAAAAATATCTCTTTGCTATTGACTTCTATAGAAATTGAATTCTCATCAGAGAATATTGTCTTTCTAAGAAATGAACTTTAGATTCAAAGTTACTTTAGTGTGAGCCTATTGATAAACTCTCAGTTTTGTTTAACTATAAATGTCTTTTTAAATTTGTTTTTAATTTTTAAATTTTTATTGGAGTATAGTTGATTTACAATGTTGTGTTCATTTCTGCTGTATGGCGAAGTGAATCAGTTATAAATATATCGACTCTTTTTAAGATTATTTTTCCATATAGGTTATTAAGGAGTTTTGAGTAGAGTTCCCAGTGCTATACAGGGGGTCCTTATTCTTTATCTATTTTATATACAGTAGTATGTATATGTCAATCCCAATCTCTCAATTTATCCCTCCCCCCATTTTCCCCTGGTAACCATAAAATTGTTTTCTACATCTGTGACTCTATTTTTGTTTTGTAAATAAGTTCATTTGTACCATTTTTTTAGATTCCACATGTAAGCAATATCATATAATATTTGTCTTTCTCTTTCTGATTTACTTCACTCAGTATGACAATCTCTAGGTCCATCCATGTTGCTGCAATTGGCATTATTTCATTCTTTTTATGGCTGACTAATATTCCATTGTATATATGTACAACATCTTTATCCATTCTTCTGTTGATGGACATTTAGGTTGCTTCTATGTCCTGGCTATTGTAAATAGTGCTGCAATGAACATTTGTGTGCATGTATCTTTTCGCATTATGGTTTTCTCTGGGTATATGCCCAGGAGTGGGATTGCTGGATCATACGGTAGTTCTATTTTTAGTTTTTTTAAGGAACCTCCATACTCTTCTCCATAGTGGCTGTACCAGTTTACATTCCCACCAACAGTGTAGAAGGGTTACCTTTTCTCTACATCCTCTCCAGCATTTACTGTTTGTAGATTTCTTGATGATGGTCATTCTGACTGGTGTGAGGTGGTACCTCATTGTAGTTTTGATTTGCATTTCTCTAATAATTAGTGATGTTGAGCAGCTTTTCATGTACTTTTTGGCCATCTATAACTGTCTTTATTTCACTCTGAGGTTTGATAGTTAATAGCTATTTCCTCTCAACACTGAATATACTATTCCATTGCCTTCTGTTTTCTGTTATTACAGTGGAACAGTCTGCTGTGTATGAAATAATCATTTCTCTGGGTGCTTTAAAAACTTTTGTCTTTGTTGCTCTACAGAGTCACTATTAGGTAACATCTAGGCATTGATTTTTTTGTCATTTACTTGGCTTGGGAACATTATGCTTTCCAAAATTGTAAATAAATAGCTTTCAGAATTTCTGGAAACTTCTCAGCTATTATCACTCCTTGATTAGCTTTATTCTCTCTTTTTGTGGCTCTCATTTGACATATGTTAGACTTTCTCATTTTATCCTCAATATTTTAAATTATTCTCATAATTTCCAGTCCTTTTTCCTTTTTGAATTATATTTTGGTTAATTATTTCTGTCTTCAAGTTTATATACATATACACATAAATCAATCCAAGTCTATATAGAAACTATTATAAATACAATTTAATATATAGACAGGCATGACTATACAGAAAACACCTTGGGGGCCCAGTAGGGAACTATAGAATCCCAGTCTTGTCTCTCTCTAATAAGCATGGTCTTTTTTTTTTTAATTAATTAATTAATTTATTTATTTTTGGCTGCATTGGGTCTTCGTTGCTGCACACAGGCTTTCTCTAGTTGCAGCGAGCAGAGGCTACTCTTTGTTGCAGTGTGTGGGATTCTCATTGTGGTGGCTTCTCTTGTTGTGGAGCACAGGCTCTAGGCGCGCAGGCTTCAGTAGTTGTGGCACATGGGCTCAGTGGTTGTGGCACACAGGCTCTAGAGCACAGGCTCAGTAGTTGTGGTGCACAGGCTTAGTTGCTCCATGGCATGTGGGATATTCCCAGATTAGGGCTCAAACCCATGTCCCCTGCATGGTCTTTAAGCTCAAAATAATTGTACACTAGAACATTTGTTTTTACTTATACATAAAAGCAAACAAACAAACAAAAAAAGCAAACAATTCCTGGTAAAGATGATAATGAACTGGATTAGCTATGTTAATCCATTTTATGCTATGTCTCACGTAGTGTTTTAAACAATCTCTCCATTGAGTTAACTCATGGGTTGAAATTATAAATTATATGAATACACCAATGAAGAAAAAACGTGGGATTCCTTGTGGGCTCATCAACAGTCTTCAGGAAATCTGTCAACATAAACAGTTGCTAGCATAGCACAAAATTAATAATATAGCCCAGGGAGAGCAAGGGGGAAAGCTGGAGGCAATCAGTGAAGGGCTCATTTCAATTTAGGGCAGCCTGTATCAGAGAACCTGAGGAGAAAGGATTAGAAATGCACCCTCTGATATACCAGCATTCCAACAAAGTTATGAACAGCTGCTAGGAGTGACCTTGGGATTTCTTAAATTCCATCTGATAGTTTCTATTTTATTAATTTTGTTTAGGAGAAGCATTTTTAAAGTTAAAATAATTGGGTTAATGTCTTAAACTTCATTTTAGATATTTTGAGGATTGGGGGTGGAGAGATGTTTCTTTAAGTGTTTTTTTTTTAGATGACTTAGCCATATAAATCATTATATATCCCTTTTCAAAAGTTTGCATAGATTTTTTTCCTCCTGGGGCATCTAAATGTCTTTAATTTTTATTTCCATGTTAACACTGCAAGGGAAGATAATGTACCCACAAGTTTTTTCCTCCTTTGACTTTCCCATTCAGGTTTTAATTCTCCATCCCCCCTACCCCCGAAACCTCTGGCATGTAGCTCTACTTATCAAAAGCAGGTATTGTTTTAGTCAAATGTGACACTAGTTTGAATATAGTTGGGCTGAGGTATTTTCTTTTGGGGGAACTGTGAACCTTTTAAAGTCCGTATTGCTAAAATTGTTCACAGCATGGTCCACATCTGCTACTACTCTTGAAAAATACTAACAGATGAAGATATTTATGAATTTAATGGATGAGAGTTGAGGTATGGAGCTTGGAGTGGCAGAGCCTGTATCACCCCTTAAATGGTGGGAGATACTAAGATAAGTCGATTTGGAGGGAAGGGGACACAGAAGAAGGTGGTTTCAACAAGCCAAGTCTGTAACTGGCATCCTCAGAGTCAACTGCTAATTTTTTTTCTTCCGGTTTTATTGCGACGTAATTGAGCTACAGCACTGTATAAGGTGTACACATAATGAATTGACTTACACTTACATCATGAAATGATGAGCACAGTAAGTGTAGTGAGCATCCATCATCCGATACAGAGACAAAATTAAAGAATAGAAAAAAATATTTTTCCTTGTAATGAGAGCTCTTAGGATTTATTCTCTTTACAGCACCACTGCTAATTTTTCTGTAAACGATTATTAATTTAGTGGATTTCTCAGGACCTTAATTTCTTCTCTTCAACTTCTACCTTTTATATAAGAGCATGGAACATTATGGAAGATACATTTAAATTATGTACATGTCACACACTTTCAAATCTGCTAGAAAGTTTAAGTGTGAAATTGCTGATTTATTTTTACCTGAAATGTCAACAAAGCCCTACCCCCCGGCACCCCAGGGGACTGGTCTCTGTATCTGGGTGTGAATGGGTACTCCATCAGATTCACTGTGCCTGGAGGGCTGTAAAATGAGATACCATCAACTTAAACATCCTTTGCCTTCTAAGTTGCCTTGTATTACTATTATTTTTAATAGCAATGATAGTTTCACTTAAGGAAATCAGCCATTCTGACTTAACAGTGGGAGAAGTTGGTGTCTCATAACACAATAGATTGTTTCTGATTGCCTGAAGAGATGTCCTTGTTAAGTCTCTTGACACAGAGTCAGAAGTTAGGGTAGTGAGAGAGTCTGGTTACCCCTGGAGCCCAGTGGGAAGCAGGCGACAGTTGGCATTTTCTCAGGAGAGCCAGTTTACTCATTATTTCAGTGTTTGTGCAAGTGAACACCTTCAAAGTGAAATTAATTTCCCTTTGGATTACTTAGGATATTATTTTTAATGCTGAAGTTTTCCACACGATCCTTGGCCACCCTTTTTTCCCCCCAGAATGATTGAGTAAAGAAAAAGAGGTCACATGGTTGTTTCTAACAGCACATAAAAATAGATTTTGAGGGCTTCCCTGGTGGCGCAGTGGTTGGGAGTCCGCCTGCCGATGCAGGGGACGCGGGTTCGTGCCCCGGTCCGCGAAGATCCCACATGCCGCGGAGCGGCTGGGCCCGTGAGCCATGGCCGCTGAGCCTGCGCATCTGGAGCCTGTGCTCTGCAACGGGAGGGGTGAGAGGCCTGCGTACCAAAAAAAAAAAAAAAAAAAAAAAAAAAAAAAAAATAGATTTTGAGAAATTTTGTTATTTCCTGTGATTCTGTTGTAGATATTCTTAGTGATGATCATTCTTCAGAGGGGAAAAATGAAACAGAAACGTTTACTGTTATGTATTAAAATGAAATTTAAGTGTTTTATGGGATGAGGAGGTGAAAACATCCAAAAATGAAAATCCACCTACTTCCAAACAATTAAAACCTTGCTAATTGAGAATAAGCTTCAGAATATTAAGATCATTCTGGACCTGCCTGAAGTCCTGTGTATTTTACATCTGTCACCCCAAATCTGGTCTGTGAGTGAATGGAGGGACAGAAGGCCTTTCTTAATCTCTCCAGCTGCTCCCACTCCTACCAGAGCATCTCTGGGCTGTGCCTAGAGGACAAGAGGCAAATCAGAGGAGCATGAAATCAACCCCAGCTTCTGCTTCCTCTTCTTACCACTCTCCCATCCCATCAAGGCCTCCAATTCCGAGTGGCTGGAGGAGCTTCTGATGCCGGCCAGGTCCACTCTGCCAACTGTGCACATGGGCAGCCTCTCGGGAAGAACACATTCCAAGCTGCCAAACATTCAGTGTCACTTCCTCAGCACTAAACTTTTGGTTGACTTTCCAAGCAGGCAATATTTGGGTGAATTTTGCTGTCACTTCCTTAGGAAGGGCTAAGTAGGATAGGTTTTTAATATCCTTACAAGGAGCTGTGTTTAATAAGTTAATAAATAATACTGGTAGATAAAATGCACTATAAGCATGACAGTAAAGGGTGAAAAAATCTAATATGTCAACTTTATTTTCTTAATTTTTATTTTAAATTGAAGTATAGTTGATTAACAATGTTGTGTTAGTTTCAGATGTATAGCAAAGTGATTCAGTTATACATATATATGTATCTATTCTTTTTCAAGTTCTTTTCCCATTTAGGTTATTTAGGTTACAGAGTACTGAGCAGAGTTCCCTGTGCTATACAATAGGTCCTTGTTGGTTATCTGTTTTAAATATGGCAGTGTGTACATGTCAATCCCAAACTCCCGATCTATCCTCCCCCCTCTACCTTTCCCCCATGGTAACCATAAATTCCTTCTCTAAGTCTGTGACTATGTTTCTGTTTTGTAAATAAGTTCATTTGTATCATTTTTTCAGATTCCACATATAAGCAATGTCCTGTGAAATTAGTGTTCCTCTGTCTGACTTACTTCACTTAGTCTGATAATCTCCATGTCCATCCATATTGCTACAAATGGCATTATTTCATTCTTTTTTTTTCTATTTTTAGGGTTTTTATTTTTTTTCAATTTTATTTTAATTATTTCTTTATACAGCAAGTTCTTATTAGTTATCCACTTTATACATGTTAGTGTATATATGTCAATCCCAATCTTCCAATTCATCACACCACCACCGCCGCCGCCACCCACCACTTTTCCCCCTTGGTGACTATACGTTTGTTCTCTACATCTGTGTCGCTGTTTCTGCCCTGCAATGGTTCATCTGTACCATTTTTCTCGGTTCCACATATATGCATTGATACACGATATTTGTTTTTCTCTTTCTGACTTACTTCACTCTGTATGACAGTCTCTAGATCCATCCACGTCTCTACAAATGACCCAATTTCATTCCTTTTTATGGCTGAGTAATAGTCCATTGTATATATGTACCACTTCTGCTTTATCCATTCATCTGTCAATGTGCATTTAGGTTGCTTCCATGACCTGGCTATCGCAAATAGTGCTGCAATGAATATTGGGGTGCATGTGTCTTTTTCTATTATGGTTTTCTCTGGGTATATGCCCAGTGGTGGGATTGCTGGGTCATATGGTAATTCCATTTTTCGTTTTTTAAGGAACCTCCATACTTTTCTCCATAGTGGCTGTGTCAGTTTACATTCTCACAGACAGTGCGAGAGGGTTCTCTTTTCTCCACACTGTTTCCAGCATTTGTTGTTTGTAGATTTTCTGATGATGCCCATTCTAACTGGTGTGAAGTGATGCCTCATTATAGTTTGGATTTTTTTTTGCGGTACGCGGGCCTCTCACTGTTGTGGCCTCTCCCGTTGCAGAGTACAGGTTCCGGACGTGCAGGCTCAGCGGCCATGGCTCACGGGCCCAGCCGCTCCGCAGCATGTGGGATCTTCCCGGACCAGGGCACGAACCCGTGTCCCCTGCATCGGCAGGCAGACTCTCAACCACTGCGCCACCAGGGAAGCCCTCATTATAGTTTTTAAATTTCTTTTTAACATCTTTATTGGAGTATAATTGCTTTACAATGGTGTGTTAGTTTCTGCTTTATAACAAAGTGAATCAGATATACATATACATATATCCCCATATCTCCTCCATCTTGCGTCTCCCTCCCATCCGACCTATCCCACCCCTCTAGGTGGTCACAAAGCACCAAGAGTAATTCCCTGGCTTCCGACTTGAGAAGATACCCGTCTCCACGCCAAGCATTCTATCAGCTTTCAGTTTTGGATTTTGGCTCCCTGAGACTGGTCACTGCTGATCTGCCTCATTCTCTTTGTCCTAAAGAACGTCCTTAGGCGCTACAGAAATACAGAGGCGGCCACCACCACCTCTGAGTGATGATAAGAAGGAAGCAGCACCGCCTGTGCCTCCCTGCCTGGTCTACACAACCTCCTGCAACCACGGCAGCAATCCTGTAGATGGCGCCCATTTTAATTCTGTACACAAATAATTAATCGAACTATAGTTATTATGCGCCCCAGGAGCACAAGGCACTACGGAAAATAAAAGCAATGTGCAGGTTTCTGCCGAGTTATGCAGGAAAGCAATATAGCGCAAAGCAGTGGTCAGTCAGATGCAAGTCCGAAATCCGGCTCCATTACTGTTACTGGTTATATGACCTTGGGAAACTGATGTTCTTGGGCCTTGGCTGCCTCTTCTATAAGATATCTGGATAATATAGCCTATCTCATTGGTAAAAATTAATGAGATAATACATGTAAATTTCCTACTAGCACCATGCCTAACATCATAGATTCAAGAAATAATAAGTAAATATCCTTCTTTATTTCCCATCCCCTTTTGACTACTCAAAACCTTTCTGCTTCCAAACAGAATCCAGTTATCACCAATGGGTGTTTCTCTCTACTTCCCCATGTCTACTGTTGGCAAACATGAAGCTTCTAAAATTAACACAGGATGGTATCTATATCACAGACTGCTTACAGGCTATCCAATATTCATCATCCCTTTCTTCCTTATTACTGGACCCTGATTTTGCTGAAGGTGGTAAAATACTAAGCAAAAAAAACATTTCCTAGGGTCCCTTGCCACTAAGGGTAGCCTAGTGTGTGACACAGTAGAGTCAGTAAAACTCTTGTTAGAGATTATTTGGAAAGTTTCTGGACATAGGTATTTTTATTCTCTCTCAGCTAGCTTCCTTTTTCCAACTTCCTGGAAAGTCGGTATGATGGCTGGAATTGCAGTAGCTATCCTGCAACTATGAGGAAAAGATCAAGACTCATAATATGAGCCTTGACATACTTGAGCTCCTGAAAAATGCTTCCACCACCTTCCACTAGTGTTCATATCAAATGGGAAAAATAAAGGCTTAAACTTAAGCTACTGCCTTTCAGGTCTCTGTAACTCTTCTGAGCCCAATTCCGAACTGATTGAGGAATTTCCTAAATTTAGGGATTTGCTTCAATCCTATTTTGGCACGAGTATCAAGCCATCAACCATAATTTCCTTCCAATTTAAAAAGAAACTCTTATTGAGTGTCCAGTACGTGAGATACTGTGTATGTAGACATAGAAAAAAGTATTACCTACTGACTCATTTTTTTTTAAACATCTTTATTGGAATATAATTGCTTTACAATGGTGTGTTAGTTTCTGCTGTACAACAAAAGTGAATCAGCTATACATATACATACATCCCCATATCTCCTCCCTCTTGTGTCTCCCTCCCACCCTCCCTATCCCACCCCTCTAGGTGGTCACAAAGCACCGAGCTGATCTCCATGTGCTATGTGGCTGCTCCCCACTAGCTATTTATTTTATATTTGGTAGTGTATATATGTCCATGCCACTCTCTCACTTCGTCCCAGCTTACCCTTCCCCCTCCCTGTGTCCTCAAGTCCATTCTCTATGCCTGCATGTTTATTCCTGTCCTGCCCCTAGGTTCTTAAAAACCAATTTTTCTTTTTTAGATTCCATATATATCTGCTAGCATATGGTATTTGTTTTTTTCTTTCTGACTTACTTCACCCGGTGTGACAGACTCTAGGTCCATCCACCTCACTACAACTAACTCAATTTCGTTTCTTTTTATGGCTGAGTAATATTCCATTGTATATATGTGCCACATCTTCTTTATCCATTCATCTGTTGATGGACACTTAGATTGTTTCTCTGTCCTGGCTATTGTAAATAGAGCTACAGTGAGCTATGTGGTACATGACTCTTTTTGAATTATGGTTTTCTCAGGGTATATGCCCAGTAGTGGGCTTGCTGGGTCGTATGGTAGCTCTATTTTTACTTTTGTAGGGAACCTCCATACTGTTCTCCACAGTGGCTGTATCAATTTACATTCCCACCAACAGTGCAAGAGATTCCCTTTTCTCCACACCCTCTCCAGCATTTATTCTTTGTAGATTTTTTGATGATGGCCATTCTGACTTGTGTGAGGTGATACCTCACTGTAGTTTTGATTTGCATTTCTCTAATGATTAGTGATGTTGAGTATCCTTTCATGTATTTGTTGGCAATCTGTATATCTTATTTGGAGAAATGTCTGTTTAGGTCTTCTGCCCATTTTGGATTGGGTTGTTTGTTTTTTTGATATTGAGATGCATGAGCTGCTTGTAAATTTTGGAGAGTAATCCTTTGTCAGTTGCTTCATTTGCAAATATTTTCTCCCATTCTGAGGGTTGTCTTTTCATCTTGTTTATGGTTTCCTTTGCTGTGCAAAAGCTTTGAAGTTTCATTAGGTCCCATTTGTTTATTTTTGTTTTTATTTCCATTTCTCTAGGAGTTGGGTCAAAAAGGATCTTGCTTTGATTCATGTCATAGAGTGTTCTGCCTATGTTTTCCTCTAAGAGTTTGATAGTGTCTGGCCTTACATTTAAGTCTTTAATCCATTTTGAGTTTACTTTGGTGTATGGTTTTACGGAGTGTTCTAATTTCATTATTTTACATGTAGTTGTCCAGTTTTCCCAGCACCACTTTTTGAAGAGGCTGTCTTTTCTCCACTGTATATTCTTGCCTCCTTTATCAAAAATAAGGTGACCATATGTGCGTGGGTTTATCTCTGGGCTTTCTATCCTATTCCATTGATCTATATTTCTGTTTTTGTGCCAGTACCATACTGTCTTGATTACTGTCACTTTGTAGGATAGTCTGAAGTCAGGGAGCTGATTCCTCCAAATCCATTTTTCTTTGTCATGATTGCTTTGGTTATTTGGGGTCTTTTATGTTTCTATACAAATTGTGAAATTGTTTCTTCTAGTTCTGTGAAAAATGCCACTGGTAGTTTGCTACGGATTGCATTGAATCTGTAGATTGCTTTCGGTACTATAGTCATTTTCACAATGTTGATTCTTCCATTCCAAGAACATGGTATATCTCTCTATCTGTTTGTGTCATCTTTGACTTCTTTCATCAGTGTCTTATAGCTTTCTGAGTACCAACCTTTTACCTCCTTAGGTAGGTTTATTCCTAGGTATTTGATTCTTTTTGTTTCAGTGGTAAATGGCATTGTTTCCTTAATTTCTCTTTCTGGTCTTTCATTATTATTGTATAAGAATTCAAGAGATTTCTGTGCATTAATTTTGTATCCTGCAACTTTACCAAATTCATTGATTAGCTCTAATAGTTTCCTGTTGGCATCTTCAGGATTCTCTATGTATAGTATCATGTCATCTGCAAACAGTGACAGCTTTACTTCTTTTTTCTGATTTGGATTCCTTTTATTTCTTTATCTTCTCTGATTGCTGTGGCTAAAACTTCCAAAACTGTGTTGAATAACTGTGGTGAGAGTGGGCAACCTTGTCATGTTCCTGATCTTAGTGGAAATGTTTTCAGTTTTTCACCATTGAGGACAATGTTAGCTGTGGGTTTGTCATATATGGCCTTTATTTTGTTGAGGAAAGTTCCCTCTATGCCTGCTTTCTGGAGGGTTTTTATCATAAATATGTGTTGAATTTTGTCAAAAGCTTTCTCTGCATCTATTGAGATGATCATATGGTTTTTCTCCTTCAATTTGTTAATATGGTGTATCACATTGACTGATTTGCGTATACTGAAGAATCCTTGATTTCCTGGGATAAACCCCACTTGATCACGGGGTATGATCCTTTTAATGTGCTGTTGGATTCTGTTTGCTAGTATTTTGTTGAGGATTTTTGCATCTATGTTCATCAGTGATATTGGCCTGTAGTTTTATTTCTTTGTGACATCTTTGTCTGGTTTTGATCAGGGTGATTGTGGCCTCCTAGAATGATTTTGGGAGTGTTCCTCCCTCTGCTATATTTTAGAAGAGTTTGAGAAGGATAGGTGTTAGCTCTTCTCTAATTTTTTTTTTTTTTTTTTTTTGCTGTACGCAGACCTCTCACTGCTGTGGCCTCTCCCATTGCGGAGCACAGTATCCGGACGCGCAGGTTTAGCAGCCATGGCTCATGGGCCTAAGTGCTTCGCGGCATGTGGGATCTTCCGCGAATGGGGCACGAACCCATGTCCCCTGCATCGGCAGGCGGACTCTCAACCACTGCACCACCAGGGAAGCCCTCCTCTAAATATTTGATAGAATTCGCCTGTGAAGCCATCTGGTCGTGGGCTTTTGTTTGTTGGAAGATTTTTAATCACAGTTTCAATTTCAGTGCTTGTGATTGGTCTGTTCATATTTTCTATTTCTTCCTGGTTCAGTCTCGGAAGGTTGTGCATTTCTAAGAATTTGTCCATTTCTTCCAGGTTGTCCATTTTATTGGCATAGAGTTGCTTGTAGTAATCTCTCATGATCCTTTGTATTTCTGCAGTGTAAGTTGTTGCTTCTTTTTCATTTCTAATTCTACTGATTTGAGTCTTCTCCCTTTTTCTCTTGATGAGTCTGGCTAATGGTTTATCAATTTTGTTTATCTTCTCAGAGAAGCAGCTTTTAGTTTTATTGATCTTTGCTATTGTTTTCTTTGTTTCTATTTCATTTATTTCTGCTCTGATCTTTATGATTTCTTTCCTTCTGCTAACCTTGGGGTTTTTTGTTCTTCTTTCTCTAATTGCTTTAGATGTAAGGTTAGGTTGTTTATTTGAGATGTTTCTTGTTTCTTAAGGTAGGATTGTATTGCTCTAAACTTCCCTGTTAGAACTCCTTGTCTCTTGTAACATTCTTTATTTTAAAGTCTATTTTATCTGATATGAGTATTGCTCATCCAGCTTTCTTTTGTCTTCCATTGGCATGGAATATCTTTTTCCATCCCCTCACTTTCAGTCTGTATGTGTCCCTAGGTCTGAATTGGGTCACTTGTAGACAGCATATATACAGGTCTTGTTTTTGTATCCATTCAGGCAGTCTATGTCTTTTGGTTGGCGCATTTAATCCATTTACCTTTAATGTAATTATCAATATGTATGTTCCTGATACCATTTTATTAATGGTTTTGGGTTTGTTATTGTAGGTGTTTTCCTTCTCTTGTGTTTCCGGCATAGAGAAGTTGCTTTAGCATTTGTTGTAAAGCTGGTTTGGTGGTGCTGAATTCTCTTAGCTTTTGCTTGTCTGTAAAGGTTTTAATTTCTCCATCAAAGCTGAATAAGATCCTTGCTGGGTATAGTAATCTTGGTTGTGATTTGGTTTTTCTCCTTCATAACTTTAAACATGTCCTGCCACTGCCTTCTGGCTTGCAGAGTTTCTGCAGAAAGATCAGCTGTTATCCTTATGGAGATTCCCTTGTGTGTTATTTGTTGTTTTTCCCTTGCTGGTTTTAATATTTTTTGTTTGTTATTTAATTTTTGATACTTTGATTAATATGTATCTTGACATGTTTCTCCTTGGATTTATCCTGTATGGGACTCTCTGTGCTTCCTGGACTTGAGTAACTATTTCCTTTCCCATATTAGGGAAGTTTTCAACTATAATCTTTTCAAATATTTTCTCAGTCCCTTTCTTTTTCACTTCTTCTGGGACCACTATCATTTGAATGTTGGTGCAGTTAATGTTGTCCCAGAGGTTTCTGAGACTGTCCTCAATTCTTTTCATTCTTTTTTTTTTATTCTGCTCTGCAGGAGTTATTTCCACTATTTTATCTTCCAGGTCACTTATCCGTTCTTCTGCCTCAGTTATTCTGCTATTGATTCCTTCTGGAGAATTTTAAATTTCATTTATTGTGTTGTTCATCGTTGTTTGTTTACTCTTTAGCTCTTCTAGGCCCTTGTTAAATGTTTCTTGTATTTTCTCCATTCTATTGCCAAGATTTTGGATCATCTTTACTATCATTATTCTGAATTCTTTTTCAGGTAGACTGCCCATTTCCTCTTCATTTGTTAGGTCTGGTGTGTTTTTACCTTGCTCCTTCATCTGCTGTGTGTTTCTCTGTCTTCTCATTTTGCTTAACTGACTGTGTTTGGGGTCTCCTTTTTGCAGGCTGCAGGTTCGTAGTTCCCTTTGTTTTTGGTGTCTGCCCCCAGTGGCTAAGGTTGGTTCAGTGGGTTGTGTAGGCTTCCTGGTGGAGGAGACTGGTGCTTATGTTCTGGTGGATGAGGCTAGATCTTTCTGGTTGGCATGTCCACATCTGGTGGTGTGTTTTGGGATGTCTGTGGCCTTATTATGATTTTAGGCAGCCTCTCTGCTAATGGATGGGGTTGTGTTCCTATCTTGCTAGTTGTTTGGCATAGGGTGTCCAGCACTGTAGCTTGCTGGTCATTGAGTGGAACTGGGTCTTGGTGTTGAGATGGAGATCTCTGGGAGATTTTCGCCATTTTATATTACGTGGAGCTGGGAGGTCTCTTGTGGACCAGTGTCCTGAACTTGGCTCTCCCATCTCAAAGGCAAAGCCCTGACGTCTGGCTGGAGCACCAAGAGACTGTCATTCACACAGCTCAGAATAAACAGGAGAAAATAAAGAAAGAAAGAAAGAAAGAAGAAGATCAAATTAAATTAAATTTAATTTAAAAGCTATTAAAATAAAAAAATAATTAATAATTTTTTTAAATAATAAAAAAAAGAAAGAGAGATGAGAGCAACTAACCAAAAAACAAATCCACCAATGATAACAAGTGCTAAAAACTATACTAAAAACAAAAACAGGTAGACAGAACCCTAGGACAAATGGTAAAAGCAAAGCTACAGACAAAATCACATACACGTACACACTCACAAAAAGAGAAAAGGGACTTTGCTCCCAAAGTGCACCTCCTCAATTTGGGATGATTCGTTGTCTATTCAGGTATTCCACAGATGCAGGGTACATCAAGTTGATTGTGGAGATTTAATCCACTGCTCTTGTGGCTGCTGGGAGAGCTTTCCCTTTGTCTTCTTTGTTTCCACAGCTCCTGGGGTTCAGCTTTGGATTTGAACCCTCCTTTGCATGTAGGTCGCCTGTGGGCGTCTGTTCTGTGCTCAGACAGGATGGGGTTAAAGGAGCAGCTGATTTGGGAGCTCTGGCTCACTCAGGCCGGGGGGAGGGTGGGGTACGGAATGCGGGGTGAGCCTGTGGCAACAGAGGCCAGTGTGATGTTGCACCAGCCTGAGGCATGCTGCGTGTTCTCCCAGGTGAAGTCGTCCCTGGATCACAGGACCCTGGCAGTGGCGGGCTGCACAGGCTCCCAGGAGTGGAGGTGTGGAGAGTGACCTGTGCTTGCACACAGGCTTCTTGGTGGCGGCAGCAGCAGCCTTAGCATCTCATGTCCGTCTCTGGGGTCTGCACTGATAGCCTCGGCTCGCGCCTGTCTCTGGAGCTCCTTTAAGCGGTGCTCTTAATCCCCTCTCCTTGCACACCAGGAAACAGAGAGGCAAGAGAAAGTCTCTCGCCTCTTCGGTAGCTCCAGACTTTTTCCCGGACTCCTTCCCGGCTAGCTGTGGCGCACTAGACCCCTTCAGGCTGTGTTCCCACAGCCAACCCCAGTCCTTTCCCTGGGATCTAAGCTCCGGAGCCAGATCCTCAGCTCCCAGCCCCGTGCTCCCTGGAGGCTGAGCAGACAAGCCTCTCAGACTGGTGAGTGCTGGTCGGCACCGATCCTCTGTGCGGGAATCTCCCCGCTTTGCCCTCTGCACCCCTGTGGCTGCACTCTCCTCTGTGGCTCCGAACTCCCCCCTCCGCCACCCACAGTCTCTGCCCGCGAAGGGGCTTCCTAGTGTGTGGAAACCTTTCCTCCTTCACAGCTCCCTCCCACTGGTGCAGGTCCCGTCCTTATTCTTTTGTCTCTGTTTTTTCTTTTTCCTTTTGCCCTACCCAGGTACGTGGGGAGTTTCTTGCCTTTTGGGAGGTCTGAGGTCTTCCGCCAGTGTTCAGTAGGTGTTCTGTAGGAGTTGTTCCACATGTAGATGTATTTCTGATGTATTTGTGGGGAGGAAGGTGATCTCCACGTCTTGCTCCTCCACCATCTTGAAGCCCCTCTCCCTCATTGTAGTTTTGATTTGTATTTCTCTAATAATTAGTGATGGTGAGCAGCTTTTCATGTGCTTCTTGGCCATCTGTGTGTCTTCTTTGTAGAAATGTCTATTTAGCTCTTCTGCCTATTTTTGGATTGGGTTGTTTGTTTTTTGAATATTGAGCTGCATGAGCTCTTTATATATTTTGGAGATTAATCTTTTGTCTCATGATTCGTTTGCAAATATTTTTTCCCATTTTGAGGGTTCTCTTTTCATCTTGTTTGTGTTTCCTTTGCTTTGCAAAAGTAAGTTTCATTAGGTCCCATTTGTTTATTTTGTTTTTATTTCTATTACTCTAGGAGGTGTATCAAATAGATCTTGCTGTGACTTATGTCATAGAGCGTTCTGCCTATGTTTTCCTCTAAGAGTTTTATGGTTTCTGGTCTTGCATTTAGGTCTCTAATCCATTTTGAGTTTATTTTTGTGCATGGTATTAGGGAGTCTTCTAATTTCATTCTTTTACATGTAGCTGTCCAGTTTTCCCAGCACCACTTATTGAAGAGACTGTCTTTTCTCCATTGTATATCCCTGTCTCCTTTGTCATAGATTAGTTGACCATAGGTATGTGAGTTTATCTCTGGGCTTTCTATCCTGTTCCATTGATCTGTATTTCTGGTTTTGTGCCAGTACCATATTGTCTTGATTACTGTAGCTTTGTAGTATAGTCTGAAGTCAGGGACTCTGATTTCTCCAGCTACACTTTTTTCCCTCAAGACTGCTTTGGCTATTCGGGGTGTTTTTGGTCTCCATAAAAATTTTAAGATTTTTTGTTCTAGTTCTATAAAAACTGCCATTGGTAATTTGATAGGGATTGCATTGAATCTGTTGATTGCTTTGGGTAGTATAGTCATTTTCACAATATTCGTTCTTCCAATCCAAGAGCATGGTATATCTCTCCCTCTGTTTGCCTCATCTTTAATTTCTTTCATCAGTGTCTTGTAGTTTTCTGCATAGAGTTATTTTGTCTCCCTACATAGGTTTATTCCTAGGTATTTTATTCTTTTTGTTGCAATGGTAAACGGGAGTGTTTCCTTAATTTCTCTTTCAGAATTTAAATCATTAGTGTGTAGGAATGCAAAAGATTTCTGTGCATTAATTTTGTATCCTGCAACTTTACCAAATTCATTTATTAGCTCTAGTAGTTTTCTGGTGCCTTCTTTAGGATTCTCTGTATATAGTATTATGTCATCTGCAATAAGTGACAGTTTTACTTCTTCTTTTCCAATTTGTATTCCTTTTATTTCTCTTTCTTCTCTGATTCCTGTGGCTAGGACTTCCAAAGCTATGTTAAATAATAGAGGTGAGTGTGGACATCCTTGTCTTGTTCCTGATCTTAGAGGAAATGCTCTCAGTTTTTCACCATTGAGAATGATGCTGTGTGTGGGCTTGCCATATATGGCCTTTATTATGTTGAGGAAGGTTCCTTCTATGCCTACTTTCTGGAAAGTTTTTATCACAAATGAGTGTTGAATTTTTGTCACAGATGATCTTATGATTTTTATTCTTCAGTTTGTTAATATGGTGTATCACATTGATTGATTTATGTATAATTAAGAATCCTTGCATCCCTGCGATAAATCCCATTTGATAATGGTGTATGAGCCTTTTAATGTGTTGTTGGATTCTGTTTGCTAGCATTTTGTTGAGTATTTTTGCATCCATATTAATCAGTGATATTGGTCTGTAATTTTCTTTTTTTGTAGTATCTTTATCTGGTTTTGGTATCAGGGTGATTGTGGCCTCATGGAATGAGTTTGGGAGTGTTCCTTCCTCTGCAGTTTTTTGGAAGTGTTTGAGAAGTGTGGGTATTAGCTCTTCTCTAAATGTTTGGTAGAATTCACCTGTGAAGCCATCCGGTCCTGGAGTTTTGTTTGTTGGAAGATTTTTAATCACAGTTTCAATTTCATTACTTGAGATAGGTCTGTTCATATTTTCTGTTTCTTCCTGGTTCAGTCTTGGAAGGTAATACCTTTCTAAGAATTTGTCCATTTCTTCCAGGTTGTCCATTTTATTGGCATAGAGTTGCTTGTAGTAGTTTCTTAGGATGCTTTTTATTTCTGTGCTGTCTGTTGTAACTTCTCCTTTTTCATTTCTAATTTTATTGATTTGAACCCTCTCCTTCTTTTTCTTGATGAGTCTGGCCAATGGTTTATCAATTTTGTTTATCTTCTCAAAGAACCAGCTTTTAGTTTTATTGATCTTAGCTATTGTTTTCTTTATTTCTGTTTCATTTATTTCTGCTCTGATTGTTATGTTTCTTTCCTTCTACTAACTTTGGGTTTTGTTGGTTCTTCTTCGTCTAGTTCCTTTAGGTGCAAGGTTAGATTGTTAATTTGAGATGTTTGTTGTTTCTTGAGGTAGGATTTTATTTCTATAAACTTCCCTCTTAGAACTGTTTTTGCTGCATCCCATAGGTTTTGGATCATCATGTTTTCATTGTCATTTGTCTCTAGGTATTTCTTGATTTCTTCTGATTTCTTCAGTGATCTCTTGGTTATTTAGTAACGTATTGATTAGCTTCCACGTGTTTGTGTTTTTACTTTTTGCCCTGTAATTGATTTCTAACCTTATACTGTTGTGGTCAGCAAAGATGATATGAATTCAGTTTTCTTAAATTTACTGAGGCTTGATTTGTGACCCAAGATGTGATGTATCCTGGAGAATGTTCCGTGTGCACTTAAGAAAGCACTGTGTAATCTGTGTAAACACAGTGTAATCTGCTATATTGGGATTGAATGTCCTATAAATATCAATTAAATCTATCTGGTCTATTGTGTCATTTAAAGCTGCTGTTTCCTTATTTATTTTCATTTTGGATGATCTGTCCATTGGTGTAACTGAGGTGTTAAAGTCCCCCATTATTATTGTGTTACTGTTGATTTCCTCTTTTATAGCTGTTAGCAGTTGCCTTATGTATTGAGGTGCTCCTATGTTGGGTGTATATATATTTATAATTGTTATATCTTCTTCTTGGATTAATCCCTTGATCATTATGTACTGTCCTTCCTTGTCTCTTGTAACATTCTTTATTTTAAAGTCTATTTTATCTGATATGAGTATTGCTACTCCAGCCTTCTTTTGATTTCCATTGTCATGGAATATCTTTTTCCATCCCCTCACTTTCAGTCTGTATGTTTCCCTAGGTCTAAAGTGGGTCTCTTGTAGACAGCATATAGATGGGTCTTGTTTTTGTATCCATTCGGCAAGCCTGTGTCTTTTGATTGGAGCATTTAATCCATTCACATTAAGGTAATTATCGATATGTATGTTCCTATGACCATTTTCTTAATTGTTTTGGGTTTCTTTTTGTAGGTCCTTTTCTCCTCTTGTGTTTCCCACTTAGAGAAGTTCCTTTAGCCTTTGTTGTAGAGCTTGTTTGGTGGTGCTGAATTCTCTTAGCTTTTGCTTGTCTGTAAAGCTTTTGAATTCTCCATCTAATCTGAATGAGATCCTTGCCAGGTAGAGTAATCTTGTTTGTAGGTTCTTCCCTCTCATCACTTTAAATATGTCATGCCACTCCCTTCTGGCTTGTGGAGTTTCTGCTGAGAAATCAGCTGTTAACCTTATGGGGGGTTCCCTTGTATATTAATTGTTATTTTTCCCTTGCTGCTTTCAATAATTTTCTGTGTCGTTAATTTTTGCCAATTTGATTACTTTGTGTCTCAGCATGTTTCTCCTTGGTCTTATCCTGAATGGGACTCTCTGCACTTCCTGGACTTGGGTGGCTATTTCCTTTCCCATGTTAGGGAAATTTTCGGCTATAATCTCTTCAAATCTTTTTCAGGTCCTTTCTCTCTTCTCCTTCCGGGACACCTATAATGCAAATGTTGCACTTAATGTTGTCCCAGAGGTCCTTAGGCTGTCTTCATTTCTTTTCATTCCTTTTTCTTTGTTTTGTTTTGCAGCAGTGAATTCTACCATTCTGTCTTCCAGGTCACTTATCCATTCTTCTGCCTCAGTTATTCTACTATTGATTCCTTCTAGTGTATTTTTCATTTCAGTTATTGTATTGTTCATCTCTTTTTGTTTATTCTTTAATTCTTCTAGGTCTTTGTTAAACATTTCTTGCATCTTCTCGTTCTTTGCCTCCATTCTTTTTCTGAGGTCCTGGATCATCTTCACTATTCATTTCATTATTCTGAATTCTTTTTTGGAAGGTTGCCTATCTCCATTTCATTTAGTAGTTTTCCTGGGGTTTTATCTTGTTCCTTCATCTGGTACATAGCCCTCTGCCTTTTCGTCTTGTCTATCTTTCTGTGAATGTGGTTTTTGTTCCACAGGCTGCAGATTTTTAGTTCTTCTGGCTTCTGATGTCTGCCCTCTGGTAGATGAGGCTATCTCTGTTTCATCCTTTTTAATGGCTGAGTAATATTCCATTGTATATATGTACCACATCTTCTTTATCCATTCATGTGTTTATGGACTGAGGCCAATGGAGATACAGGGAAGTTGTGGGGATTTGAGAAGTGGCAGTGGATTCCTTTTGATTAAGTTTAGTGGTAGTAGCTGTTTTTGGACCTTCCATATGTTTTATGTTAGATGAGAAAGTAGCAACCTAGGAAGTCGAATGGATCTTTATTCTTGGAATGGCAAATAAGCTTCTCCCCTCTTTTAAACTGAGAACCAGCAGGCAAATATCATTGTTACTAGAGAGAAATGTAAGACTTTCTAGAAACTTCCTCAAAGAGGTTCAGATGGAGAAGCCCTGGAAGGCTCTCTCTTGAAATTGGGATCTACATAAGCTCAGAGAAACAGTGAGTTTAGATTACAGTGACTGGAAATAGCTAAATGTTAGTGAGGTACTTATTTGTACCTGGATACATGTATTTCTTTAGTCCTAGCACTATATATGACTTTTATAAAAAGTATGTTTAAAATGTAGAGTGTAGGTTTTATTGTGTGGCTTTTAATTTAACAGAATGTTCCTTTATATTTGTATTTATGTGATACAATAAAGTTTTATTTTATAGGAGAAAATAATAATTGTTCTTTGGCTAGGTTGATACCATGCTGTAGGAAGTCCTAACCAGAATGATACCACCCAGCACCAAGGCACTGGCATCCACCAGGCCGAACTCAAACTGCATGGTGTGTCAAATGATATGTTATGCAAATAAAGTAAATAGTTAAAGGAGCATTTATTATTACATTAAGAGATATTTCCTGAGCATCTCTATTCATTCTACTCCATTCCAAAGGCAGAGATGTTAGAATTCCTTACCATATCCAAGAAACCAAAAAGGGATGGATAGATAAATCTAGACAAAGTGTTTCATCTGGGTCTAAGGAAACCTACCTCAAATTTTATGAAATTCCTCTTTGGGGCTGTATATTTTTCTTCTTCAATATAGATCATCTCCAACCCCACTGCACCTTAGAATAAAGGAGATAAGGTAGAAAGAAAAAAAATGAACCAGAAATTCCAAAGTTAAAGAAATGGTTGAACACAATTATGCAAAAGCTAGGAAGCCAAAAATTAATGTTTTCCTATAAAGGATGGAGGATGATGAGTTGGGCTATTAAATGAGTACTGGAGGATGCAGAAAGGGCCATAAGGAGGATTTACTGTTGTTGGGAGAGCTTTCACCTAGCATTTCATGACATTTGTGCTTTCAACTTTATAGTCAGCCAATTCCATTTCTGCAGTAAAAAAAAAAAAAAAAAAAAAAAAAAAAAGCTGATATGTGATAAAATTAATACTAAAAGGAGATGAGAGAAGAGGTGAATTAGGTGATTTGAAGGAAAATGTTTCAGAAGAGATGAATATACCTACTCAATTATGTGTTTTGAGATGATGGCTAAAAGGCAATAAGATTTCCAAGTCCCAGAGCTGGGACCAGCAACAATTTCAAGTCAAATGGTGGGAGGATTTGTACCAGTGACCTCTAAGCCAGAAGAAATCCTATAAGGACTGGTACAATGTCAAAGAAGATAAATCCAATGCTTAGGCATGAACATTTTGTAAGATTATCCTGTGACTCTTCATGTGTTGGAATTAATAGCAGTTCCCTAAGCCAAAATTTAGTCTAGAATATGTGCCTTTCTAGTAAATAAAGTGGTTTGTAGTTGTTATAGTGATTTTAAACGAGTATGGTCAGTATAAAAGTGACTGCTAAAGTGATCTGTTATAAAAGACATCTATTCTCTGAACACTTTATTATACAAAATCAATAGGCAACTGAATTGTGTACCCAGGAGCATAGCTAGTTCTTCATACAAACCACCTACTTCAGACACCCAGACAACAATGGGCACCCACTTCCCTCAGGCCATCAGTCAGCATGACATTGCTAAGGTGTATTTTAAATTGATAACGTTTTGGAGAGTAACAAAACAACAAATAAACAATTGTCATTTTTTGGATAGTTTACTATGTGTTAAGCACTAAGCAAAGGGTTTTAAATAAATAAGAAAGATCCTCTGGCCAGTGGATCAAATGTAAACTGTGTGAGTAGGGACTGTGCCTTTTTCTGCCTTAAACAGAATAGATATACATGAATGAGTTCATTTGCTCTGCACAAACAATCTCATGAGGAGAGAAAGGCAGGTACCATCCTCCTAATTTGTTAAAGGAGGATGCTGATAAATAGATGTTAAGTGACTTGCTGAAAGTGGTGGACAGCATCAGCTCTAGGGAGGGGTACAAGGGAGATAGGGTCCAGTGTTGCCTCTTTTCTACGTGGACATTAGGCATCTTGTCTTTGTGCTTGGCAGGAACCATGGTTAGATTCAGAACAGGTAGAGTCAATCCTGGCATACAGTCCTGAGGCAACCACTGAGCAAAGAGGAACCTCTTAGATCACTTTGATTTGAGCCAGTCCATTCTCATACTACCATCTATTTTTTTCTATCAGAAAAAAATTGCTTTACTAAATATTATTTACAGACACTATTGCCAGTAGTTGCCACATATTTGCCACTTAACTACTGGCTAGGTTCTCTGCTAAGCAGTTGACATATAATATCTCCTTTAACTCTTACCTCAACACTGTGAATTAAACATTATGCCCATTTCATAAGAAAATGGTCATATAACTTGTCCAAAGTCAAGGAATCAAACTTAGACCTACTGAATTTCATGGCTCATAAACTTGCTTGCCTCACTATCTTTACTTATTATTCTATGAGGTGAGTAATCAGCTGCTGATCCAGACACATTTTAATACTGTGGATGTATTTCTAGACCATATTTCTTAAAGAAAACATTAGAGAGATGCCTCTTTGAATAATGCAGACATGAAGAAAAGGGGGGGATTTACTTGTTTGAAAGGCATATTCCAGTGAAACTAGTATGATGAAAAAGAGACAAACATAAAAAGGTATTACATTCATGAATAGAGAGACATGAAAGTGAATTAACTGGGATGACTAGTGACTGCAGCAATAGTCAAAGAGATGCATCTAATGAAAACACCCAGCAGGATGCCTAAAATTAACTCACCATTCACAATCTAGAGATCCCACATTATCTTATTTTAGGTAATAGTATTTCTCACCTTTTCTGAAAAATATTCCTTGTTCCACCTAGTTGCTTAGGCTATTACAATATTTCTCAACCTTTTTAAAAAAAATTTTGCTCCTTCAGAGAGAAAAAAATAATTTAAATGCTGCCTTATACAGAAATGAAATACTGGGATAAGATCTGTTGGGTAAGGAGGGCCACAGACCATTTAATATCTAAGACATATTTGCTTTCCCAAGAAACAAGTTGCCCTGTTGAGAATGTTTGGGTTATAAAGCTACTTGATCCCTTCTCCTACATCCTATATCTGCTGTTACTTCTGAACTGTAAGGGGTTATGGCTAAATAACAAGCGCTCAGGAAAAGCATACGGATGGTCAGCATAGCATTTCATGGGTGTCTCATTAACTCAGTGTATAGCAAGTTAGTCCAGTTGATCCATAGCTCCTGTTAACTACAAGGCCATTTGTTCAACTGCATAGGCTGCTCAGAAGAAGAAAGGCTGTAAAGTCAGATGTTCGGGTTCAAACCTCAGCTCCACCACTTCTCAGCAATGAGACTTTGGCCCATCATCTAACCTAGTGGTCCTCAACTGGGGGCATCTTTGTGCAGCCTTCCCCCAAGACATTTGGCAATGTCTGGAGACAGTTTTGATTATCAAAACTGGGGGATGGGAGACTACTGTTACCTAATGGGTAGAGGCCAGGGATGCTGCTAAACATCCCCCAATGCACAGGTCAGCCCCTCACAACAGGGAATGAACTATCCAGTCCAAAATGTCAACTGCCAGGTTGAGAAACTTTGATTTAACTTCTCTGCTGCTCATTTTTGTCATTGTGCCAGATGGTGTTCATTCCTTAACAGACATTTCCAATCCATCTCTTTGTTGACTCCACTGAAGAGGTTGGGAACACTAAATACTTATTTTGCCAGCCTTCCTTGCCTTGCAGCTAGGGATAGCCCGGAGGCACAGTTCTGCCCAGTAAGAGATAAGTGGAAATCTATTAGAAGCATAAGGAAAGTTTAGTTTTTTTCCTGAGACAAGAAACAGATCAGACTGGTGTCATCCCCTTCTTAGCTGCTTTCTACCTCAAACGCGGAAGAAATATATACAGTTGCAGCCATCTTCTTACTATCATTAGGGAAAGGCAAGAGATTCAAAGAGAGGATGACCTAGATATTGTTGAGGCCATGAACCAGTGCCGTATCACCCTCCTGTACTTCTTGTTATGTTAGAATATATAACTCCTATTTGTTTAAACATTCCTGATATACTCAAATTTAAAATTAGGATAATAATAGGTTTTACACGAATTTTTATTGAGGTAAAATATATGATAAAATATGCCATTTAAACCATTTTAAATGTACAATTCAGTGGCATCAATTACAATACATTTGCAATGTTGTGCAACCATCACCACTATCTATTTACAATTTTTTTCAACACCCCAAACAAAAACTGTGTGCTCACTAAGTAATAACTGTCATCCACCTTCTCCCCAACCTGAAATCCCTGCTAACCTCTAATCCACTTATTATTTTTATGAATTTGTCTATTCTAGACAGTTCATATAAGTGTAATAATACAATATTGATATACAAGGCTTATTTCACTTAGTATAATGTTTACAAGGTTCATCCATGTTGTAGCACATATCAGAACTTCATTCCTTTTCATGGCTGAATGATATTCCAATGTATTCCTCATTTTGTTTATCCATTTACCTGTTGATGGGAACTTGGGTTGTTTCCACCTTTTGGCAATGACAGGGTTTTAGAAGATTAAATGAAATAATATACCTAAAGCACTTAGAACAGTGCTTGGTACCTAAGAAGAACTTAGCAAATGTAAGCTAAAATTATTACTGCTATCACTAAATACCAACCTGTCACATCCACCCTATCAACTGTCTTTTGCTCCAAGGGGGAATGTACTAGTCTGTATGTGCACTGGCATAAAACTGTGATCAGAACCTACTGTACAATTCAAAGCAAATGATACTCTCATGATCATGTGCGGGTGTGATGGACAGCAGCCCAATTTCATTTATCCATTCATCCTTCCATACATCTATCCATTCCGAATTTATTGAGCATCTCCTATGGGAGAAATCCTATGCTTCAAACCTAAGCTGAAGTGACACATAATTGATTTGTTAAAAAAGACAAAGAAGAAAAGGAGGTGCTTAATAAACATTTCTAATGATTATGGAATAGTTCTACCCTCAGTCATGAGCTTCAAAAATGTCTCTAGGACTGTGTTATTTCTCCAGAGTTATCAATGAACCAGGCGCCTGCCTTATGAAGTCCTCATCCTGCTAAGTACTTTTTAAACAGATTCATAAATATTGTTGACTTTCATCCTTTACACCTAATGTCTCAAGGTACAAAATAAAAGCTCGGTATAGTGACTATCATGACTGGTGCCAGGAAGAATGCCATTGCCTAAGTGAGAAAAACTTCTACCTTCAAGTAACAGGGATAGGCAGAGAGTAGAGGCATGTGCACAGCAAGCCAGCTTTTTAGCTGGCGAGAGATAAATTTTTGGGGAGAGGATCTGGTGTAGGGAGGGGGCTTATACTGATGAGCACATTAAAACAAGGAGTAGGAAAAAAGTGTGGAGGAGGAAATGAGTAAATCTGATGTCAGTGGTGATAGCAGATCTTACTTTGGCATAGAAGACCTTTCAGATGAGTGTGGATGGTCAACATTTAAGATCAACTCCTGGAATGTTTGGAAGTGAGGTATTCAAGGAGCATTTGCTATGTGCAACATGTTTTATAACATAAGATAATTATCAGCTTGCCCTGGTGTAGCTTACAATTTATTTAGTCAAAATCCACCCACACAATATCTTCAGAAAGCAAGTGGAAGAAATAGTGAGGAAATAAGAATGCCATGGGGTTCTGAGATGGTACATGAACTCCATGCTTAGAGAACATTCATGAGGGAGCTAGAAACTGAACTGCAATGAGTAGTGGTTGGCATGCAGGAAAGAAAGGAAATACCACCAAAAGAGGAATGACAGAGCACTAGAAAGGAGGTGATGGGCTGACTAGGCAGTAAAGAGGTTGGCCTGACTGGACCACCACGGGAAATAAGGTTTAATGGGAGAGTGGTGCCCAGAAAGAGACAGGCACTAAGTAGCTCATTATTTTCAGGTCAGTCACAAGATAATATGGCTTCATTTCTAGGTGCTGGAGATTCTCATTCTGTTTCACTAGTCCCTCCCTTGCCCACTTTTTTCATATCTTGTTGTAGTTCATCTCACACACTCTAGGCAAGGGGAAAAATATTAATGTTTCAAAAAAATAAACTAGCTCCCAACAAATTTTCTCGGGCTCCTTTGAACAACTACCACACACCCTCCCAGTCACATCTTTACATGATTTTCATTTAAATTGGCTCACTTACCTGGCATTTCCTAATGATCTAACCTGTGACTGGTGCTCCAGCTGATACTGTGATTGCTACCGGCTATTTTATACTCTGGAATGAAAAGTGGTAACAATAGAACCTCTTGTGTTTTATGTTTTGTCAAATGCTGGGTACATTTCTGGCATTTTGTACATAACAAGTGTAACAAAGCAGGCCCGGGCCGAAGGATATGGCATCTGCTGGCCTCTGGCACAACAAAGGTGGCAAGCCCAGTGGTCTCCAACCTGTAGGGTAGTGATAGATGGCCCTGGGAAATGAGGCTTTTATCACAATCTACATGAAAAAAAAAATAGTGTCTCCAGTGTATCTCCAAGAACACTAGAAAAGCCTGAGTGGAAATAAACTACACCCAGGAGACAAGTGCTTTGCATAATGAGGGTTTTAATCCTACAGTCGCTCTCTGATAGGTGAACATTGCCAAGCATAGAAACTTAGAGTCACTTAAAATTACTAGGGTGTATGGTGTTAGGGAGTGTTCTAATTTCATTCTTTTACATGTAGCTGTCCAGTTTTCCCAGCACCACTTATTGAAGAGGCTGTCTTTTCTCCACTGTATATTCTTGCCTCCTTTATCAAAAATAAGGTGACCATATGTGGGTGGGTTTATCTCTGTGCTTTCTATCCTGTTCCATTGATCTATATTTCTGTTTTTGTGCCAGTACCATACTGTCTTGATTACTGTAGCTTTGTAGTATAGTCTGAAGTCAGGGAGCCTGATTGCTCCAGCTCCATTTTTCTTTGTCAAGATTGCTTTGGCTATTCGGGGTCTTTTATGTTTCTATACAAATTGTGAAATTTTTTGTTCTAGTTCTGTGAACAATGCCATTGGTAGTTTGATAGGGATTGCACTGAATCTGTAGATTGCTTTGGGTAGTATAGTCATTTTCACAATATTGATTCTTCCAATCCAAGAACATGGTATATCTTTCCATCTTTCTGTGTCATCATTGATTTCTTTCATCAGGGGCTTACAGTTTTTGAAGTACAGGACTTTTGTCTCCTTAGGTAGGTTTATTCCTAGGTATTTTATTCTTTTTGTTGCAATGGTGAATGGGATTGTTTCCTTAATTTCTCTTTCTGGTCTTTTGTTGTTAGTGTATAGGAATGCAAGAGATTTCTGTGCATTAATTTTGTATCCTGCAACTTTAACAAATTCATTGATTAGCTCTAGTAGTTTTCTGGTCACATCTTTAGGATTCTCTATGTATAGTATCATGTCATCTGCAAACAGTGACAGCTTTACTTCTTTTCTGATTTGGATTCCTTTTATTTCTTTTTCTTTTCTGATTGCTGTGGCTAAAACTTCCAAAACTATGTTGAATAATAATGGTGAAAATAAACTCAAAATGAATTAAAGACCTAAATGTAAGGCCAGACACTATAAAACTCTTAGAGGAAAACATAGGCAGAACACTCTATGACATGAATCACAGCAAGATCCTTTTTGACCCACCTCCTAGAGAAATAGAAATAAAAACAAAAATAAACAAATGGGACCTAACGAAACTTAAAAACTTTTGCACAGCAACGGAAACCATAAACAAGATGAAAAGACAACCCTCAGAGTGGGAGAAAATATTTGCAAATGAAGCAATTTACAAAGGATTAATGTCCAAAATTTACAAGCAGCTCATGCATCTCAATATCAAAAAAACAAAGAACCCAATCCAAAAATGGGCAGAAGACCTAAACAGACATTTCTCCAAATAAGATATACAGATTGCCAACAAATACATGAAAGGATACTCAACATCACTAATCATTAGAGAAATGCAAATCAAAACTACAGTGAGGTATCACCTCACACCAGTCAGAATGGCCATCATCAAAAACTCTACAAACAATAAATGCTGGAGAGGGTGTGGAGAAAAGGTAACCCTTTTGCACTGTTGGTGGGAATGTAAATTGATACAGCCACTGTGGAGAACAGTATGGAGGTTCCCTACAAAAGTAAAAATAGAACTACCATATGACCCAGCAATCCCACTACTAGTCATATGCCCTGAGAAAACCATAATTCAAAAAGAGTCATGTACCACAAAGTTCACTGTAGCTCTATTTACAATAGGCAGGACATGGAAACAACCTAACTGTCCATCGACAGATGAATGGATAAAGAAGATGTGGCACATGTATACAATGGAATATTACTCAGCCATAAAAAAATGAAATTGAGTTATTTGTAGTGAGGTGGATGGACCTAGAGTCTGTCATACCGAGTGAAGTAAGTCAGAAAGAGAAAAACAAATACCGTATGCTAGCACATATATATGGAATCTAAACAACAAAAAAAAAGGTTTTTAAGAACCTAGCGGCAGGACAGGAATAAAGACACAGACCTACTAGAGAATGGACTTGAGGATATGGGGAGGGGGAAGGGTAAACTGTGACAAAGTGAGAGAGTGGCATAAACATATATACACTACCAAACATATAATTTTTTTTTTTTTTTTTTTTGCGGTACGTGGGCCTCTCACTGTCGTGGCCTCTCCCGTTGCGGAGCACAGGCTCCGGACGCGCAGGCTCAGCGGCCATGGCTCACGGGTCCAGCCGCTCCACGGCATGCCCCAAAGTGGGGCACGAACCCGTGTCCCCTGCATCGGCAGGCAGACTCTCAACCACTGCGCCACCAGGGAAGCCCTCAAACGTATAATAGATAGCTAGTGGGAAGCAGCCGCATAGCACAGGGAGATCAGCTCGGTGCTTTGTGACCACCTAGAGGGGTGGGATAGGGATGGTGGGAGGGAGGGAGACGCAAGACGGAAGAGATATGGGAACATATGTATATGTATAAGTGATTCACTTTGTTATAAAGCAGAAACTAAAACACCATTGTAAAGCAATTATACTCCAATAAAGATGTTAAAAAATAACAATAATAAAAAAATCAATCATCCTTGGAAGGCATTACTTGGACTGTTTACTAAACAGAGCAAGTAGAGAAAATGGATCCCACAGTGGCTATTGTTAATGTTTTCTTCCTTTTTCTCCCCCTAATCAAATATAGCTTTCTTTTAAAAGTAAAAAAAGTAATAATAATAAAAAAATAAAATAACGTTTCTAGGGTGGTAAACCTAAGCTGAGTAGAGATAGTTTCAGGAGACAGTCTTTCAATTAGGAAAAGAAAAGAAACTGTTGACCCTTGATAGTCATTTAACACAATGTTTTAATCAAGAATAGGAAGGTAATAAAGATTAAGAACTTCCTTTCAAATTTATTTTGGGAGACTGTTTTTGCTGAAAAGGTGTCTAATGAAAAATTTTATTACTTCTTGATGTTATAAAGTATTTGCAAGCTGATATTTAGACAACAGAAATGCAGAATTTTGTTAACCAACATAATAATGCTTTTTTTCCTTTTGCTTTTTATAGACTAAATGAAAGTTTTAAGAGATTGACTACTATTATTTTCTCCATCTGTTGAAAACGATGTATATCTTCATCTTTACATCTAGGGAGAAGGAAATATCCATGAAAACGATGAATTTAGAGGTTGCAATAATTTATGTGGTGACCACAGTGGTTAGAAATGTGATTGACTAATATTGTACAAAATCATTATAATCCATTACAGAGATTAAAAAGTTGAATTCATGCAGTAAACTGGCTACAAAAGAAATGGACCAGTTAAAGAATATTTTAGAATGTTTTGATTGCATGAAAAATCAACATGATGGTTGTCTTAGGTAATTATTTGTTTTTCCTCAAAAGTAAAAAAAAAAAAAGTAAAATGAGCTTGTCCTACATGAATGTGGACTACTACCAAAAGGGTTAATATTTCCAAAACCTTCAGTAAGATTAGGTTACATAAAAACAAATGCCACAGCCCATTAAAAAAGCAGGCATTTAATTTTTATGGTGTATATTAAAATCTACACAAATCTATGATTTAAAAAGAGCCATGTAATTTAATTAGTATTAATCAGTGTTGATTTAATAGAAGGCAGAAGAAATTTCTGCTCTGTATACATTAAGGAAAACCAAAAAACAAAACCCGTTATGATAGATGGATGCATAGTCACTTAAACCCCCCAGATTTAATCTAAAGACTTAATCAACACTGTCTAAAAGGTTATATTATATTAGTACTAATACAGCTAACCAAACCAAAAGTATATTTCTACTTTCAGAAAATTTAAGAGCTTAATTATTTAGGATTCAAGATAAATTTGGCAGCATTAAGGAAATGTAGTATATTCTAATACAAAACATCTAAAATGTTGCGAAAGGCTTCCGACAGAGACTCAAAGGCAAATATAGATGAATAATAACCTCATACATTTCCTTGAATCAATGGTGATTTTAATATAGATGAATAATAACTTCATACATTTTCCTTGAATCAGTGGTGATTCCATCACGTGCCCATTTGACCAACTTGTACTGAGCACACACTATATGTCAGGCATCATGTTAACCGTGGAAGTATATATATGTTAGGATCCATTCACAGAGCTACGCAGTAGACAAGTGAACAATTACAATACCTGTGGGTCAAGAACCTTGAAAGAAGAGCACACAGGTTAGTACGGGACCATGGAAGGACATCCAGTCCAGCTTAGGAGGAGTAAGAAAAGGCTTCCCAGAGGAGGTGCTGCCTGGTTGAAACCTTGTAAAAGAATTTACCGCAGGTTGGGTCACTTGAGATCGTTGGAATGAATGCAGTTTCTGTAGGGCACATAATACTTTTCAAAAATGTCTCATGGGAGGGAGATGCAAGAGGGAGGGGATATGGGGATATATGTATACATATAGCTGATTCACTTTGTTATACAGCAGAAACTAACACACCATTGTAAAGCAATTATAGAGATGTTTTTTAAAAAAATGTCTCTTCTTCCGTTACAGTGTGTGTTTTGCAAGGACACATTCATTTCTTTAGCCCATTTTGTGAGCTCTATTGTGCTGGTATTTTATGCAAGTTGATGACTAGTGACTAATGAAAACAATGTTAGTACATTGTTGCTGCATAAGTGTAATGTGATGTGGTTTTGCACTTAACAGAAGCTCTAGTTGTGGATACTCACAAAAAGCCTCTCCTGTGATGAACTGCTTTTAGTGAGTCTCACTAGTGCTTTTACACCTGCAGAGCATTGAGGGCTGGGCTGACTTTTGAGAGCACTGAAATTGCTTCATATTGTGATCCTAAATGTATATTCACTATGTTCCAGAGTATCCCTGCATAAGTATTTTATGACTGGAAAACAAATAAACAACAACAAAACAAAAAAAAAACAATAAGAAGAAGGAAGGTCAGGGCAGTACAGGCAAAGAGAAGAGAATGTGAGGATGGTGAGCGAAGGCAGGGCACGTTCAGGAGTGTAGGGCATTGCTCACTAGGGCAAGAATGCAGAGGACTGGGTAGGAAGAGCACGAGGTGAGGTTAGAGAGGCAGGTGGGGGCCCCTATTTGCCTTAAGTTGCTTCAATTCTCTGGAAGATACCAGAAAGCTCTTGAGGGATTTAATCTGTTTTTCAATAAGTTCCTTCTGGCTTTAGTGTAGAGGATGAATGGGAGAGGGCTAAACTGGGTACAGGGAGATCAGTTAGGAGAAATGACACTAGCCTGGACCCAGGGGCAGTAGGTATGGAGAAGAGACTACCCGTTTGAGAGACAAGTCTTTAAGATATATAATTAACAAAAGTTTATCATCGATTTAGTTTGGAGGGGTATAGGAAGGAAGAATGGATAGATTCCCAGATTTCCTGCTTGAGTAATCCAGGGCCTCAAATGATATGGTCAGGACCTTGAAACTTGGAGGGAAGGATGGCTGTCAGCAGTATGCCAGCAAAAGAGGTGCTGCTTTCTCCTTACATCTAGTATCAGTTGATGGAGGGATGCTGACTGGACCAGGTCAGGCTATGTGTCTGCCTGACACATAGTTACTTCCCATCAGGACCACATGGAGTGAAGAAGGAATTCCCAAAGAAAAGGGAAACAGAAGGGGGCGTGGGTATGTGAGAAAGAGTGTGGAGCAAACAGAAACAACAGCTACCATGGTCTGCTGTACAAGCTGAGAGTAAGAGTCAAGAGAGATGTCTGATAGCAAATTATGGTTGTGGATATGGAAGTTAAGAGAGTTCTGGGCTAGAGATCAATTTGGGTGTCAACACTGGCAGAGAGGCCTGAATATGATTGTGCAGGGAGAAGTCAGAAAGGGAAGAGAAAGGCCAAAGATGGAATGCTGGAGTGAGGAAAAGAAGTCCCTAATGGTCCAAGATGGAATGGTCTCAGAGATGGAAGGAAAACCAGAAAAGCAATGTCACAGCAATCAAGGGTAAAGACAATTTCAGGAGAGTAGACTTAATCAACAGTGATAACTGCCTCGAAGAAATAGAGATAAGGCATTTGGCAGCTTGGAGGTGACTCTCATAGGAACCAGCTCCGTGGAGGTTCTAAGCAGGGATGGGAAATCAGATTACAGAAAGCTGATGAGTGAATAGAAAGGAAGTGGAGACACACATACAAACCACTCTCCTGAGAAGCTTGACACTAAAGAGAAGGAAAAAAGTTTATAGCTGGAGTTGGGGTAGAGAGATCTAAACATGTCTATATAAGGGAAGAGAAGTGGTTGAGTAGGAGATGTGAGACAGGTACAGAAGAGTACTGACATAAAGGTGTAGTACTGCTCGTAGAAAAACATTTTTTTTCTAAAGCAAGTTCATTTAAACCCAAATGTGCTCAAAGGAAACCATGTGAAAAGGAAAACATTTTCAAGAACAGGTCAGATAGGATTAATAAACCCTGGGACAGGAATATATGGAAACACAACCAAAAATGTACAAGGGCAAGTAGGCTGCTGGATAAAACCTCAAATGAGTTAATGCACAGCACCAACATACACTGTGTTGTCTAGCATCAGTTCTTACTCATCATGAGGACATACATAGTCATTATGGGCAGAGGAAAACACAACCTGAAAAACATGGAGAACACCCGAAACAGACAAAAGGCACAATTTGTAGAAGCTTGGTAAACGAAGCATTACTTTCGGCTGTGGAAACATAGCATGATACCTTGGGGAACTTACTGGGGCCTGAAAAACCACAAAAGCTTTGAAATTCTATTCCGTTGCTTTTGGGAAGTCTCCTGTATAGATAATTTCATGATTTATTTCATTGGTTCACTCAACCATTCAACGAATCCTGATGGAGGATTTATTATGCGCTAAGCATAGTCTGACAGAACATCAATAAGAGAGCACAGGTTCTTAAGGAAAATGCGGTGGTGGCTGTGCTTAGTAAAAGCTTATTCAATTCATCTACTGTCTTTGGAATAGAAAATACACAGTAAAACCTGTCACAATTCTTCTTGGCTGTTGGAATATAGAGAGGATACTGTGTAAAAGACATTGTAGGGCACATTGGCTTTAAAAGATGGAGAACCACTGGCCTAAGGATTCAGGTATTTCTCTTTAGAAAAGATTCAGTAAGATGAAATCTGAAGATTCATTCCTCCTCTATTAAATTCAATTTCTAATTACAGGCTATGAAGCAGGCAAAACAAGGAGAACGTGTATGTTTGTGGAAACATAGATATAAATGCTATTGACTATTAGCTCTTCATTGCTCTTACCAGTTTAGTTCCCTTCTCTTAATCAACCCATTTCTACTACTGCCCATAACTTTAGGGTTAGGAACCTCAAATACCTATCTGAGATAGCAACTTCTAGATTTGCCTCATAAACAGGAGCCAAGTCTCCTGAAAGGGGAAGAGGAGAGCTTAGTGTTACTGCTTTAAGCTGTGTTAAGTGTTGGGTATAGCTGGTATAGTGTGAGATAGAAAACGGGATACAGTCTGTTCCAGGCTCAGAAATACACATTGATAAACACACATTCTCATGAAGATCCAAAACAAGGATGGCAGGGGAGACTATAGGAGGAAAATAAGTATTTAGGCTTTGTCTTAGCCCAACTGCCTGTTTGCTTTTCCGCATCCATTTGTCTTTCTGGTCCTGAGAAGGCCTATTCAAACGACTAAGCTAACAATGCCACACACAGCATATGAGTGTACAGTGTACCCTGTAGGTGTAAGAACTCGGCTTTGTTTTGCCCTTGTTCTTGAACAAAAGCTTCTTCTTTGATAGCCTCCCAAATGTTCCTTGTCATAAGGCAGAAATACATTAATTGCGAAACAAAATAAATTATGTGCCTTTTGGGAAACAAAATTAAAAGAAAAAACCATACACATAAACACACATATGCACGATGAAACTGTTCCTTCTTCCATGTGTCTCAGAGTTATAGCCAGCACCTGTGGCCACACAAGGGGCAGACTTGGCAGCTGCAGAACCCAGATGTCAGACACTGGATTGTATGTCCCTGGCAGCACTCCTAAGTGGGAGGCCGTCTCCTTAACTGACCTCTGAAATGGTCTATTGTCTGACTCCCTCTCTGGCCTGGGTAGTAACTAACAAGCTGTCTGTGAGCCTGGTTCAGTTAGCATACTGATGGGTTGTTCTGGATGCAATTATCCTTTGCCTTACCTTTGATTGTAAGGAATTTATTTCCTTTGTAAGGGTGAAAATTGGGACCGGGCAAATTCTTGACAAAGAACTATATTCAGGTTTCTTCCAAGGACAAATAAGATGCTTTTTGCTTTGATTGGTATTTTTCGTCACAGAAATTGGATGAGATCAACTTTATGTTTTAGCACACAGTGTTTTGGTTAATCAGAAGTAAAAATAAGAGTTTCTTGGGCACCTCCCCCCCTCTGATAAAAGACTGAGTTTCCTTATACTGCTTCTTAAAATTACTTCTCAAATGTTGAAAATGAACCATTTCTTTCTTTAGAAACTTAAGGAGCTACAACTTTGTCTTTGCTGTTACTAAAAAAAAAAAAGTCTATGTATTGTGGAGAAGAGCTCTTTGTATCATGAATCCTCTTGTTTCTTTAAAGAGGAACATGGTTACACTATAACCTTGCCTCCACACCACTTGCTGAAGAATGGCATTATGTGTACGATGCAATCATCACGGGAATGAGATGGGAAAAGGCCAAGTATCTAAGAGGGCTCCACTCACAATGCAACACTTGTAGCCTTGCAGGAAAGGTCTATTGTGGACACAGTTACAGTCATGGCCAGTTAAGGAAAAACACATCTGATATTTATAGGAAGATGAATTCTGGGGAAATTATAGAATATATTATCATATCCAATGTCAAATAGTATTCATCTGCACCACGTAAAATGTTCCAACTTATCTTTATTGACTTTTATAAAAATGTAAATATGTATCTTGGCCACCACTGATTTATATTTGGGGGGAAAAGGGATTGAATATTCATGAGTTCCAATATGAAAAAGTAAGTGATTGAGAAAGAAAGAAAGAAATAGATAGGTAGATAGGAGAGAAGAGGCATATCTCTCATAGGGAAGAATTCCAAATGATTTATGTGGCTATTCACCCCTCAAGAAGGTGAAGCTTAATTTCCTATCCCTTGAGTGTTGGCTATGCCTTGCGATTTAATTCCAAAGAGTAGAGTTTGAAAAGGATGGGGAGAGAGGTACTTTACAGTGGAGAAACCTGGTGAAAACGACCTTGGCCAGGTGATAATGGTTAACATCAGTATGTCATGTTGATAGCATGTATCCTTGATATGATATGATCTCATCGAAGGGCACTTTACCTTTGTAGTCTTCCTCCCAAAACCCATAACCGTAGTCTCATCATTTGAAAATATTAAACCCCAGTTGAGGGACATTCTACAAAACACTTGACCGGTACTCCACAAAACTGTCATGGCTGTCGTAAACAAGAAATGTCTGAGAAATTGTCACAGCCAAAAGGAGGCTAAGGAGACATGACTAAATGTAAAGTGTTATGCTGGATGGATGCTGGAAGGGCAAAAGGACATTAGAAGAAAACAGAAATCCAAATAGAGTGTGGACTTTAGTTAATAGTAATGTCTCAATTACTTAGTTGTAGCAAATGTATCGTAGTAATGTAAGATGTTCAAAATAGTGAAACCTGGGTGAGAGGTATACAGGAGCTCTGCACTATTTTTGTAACTTTTTAATAAATCTGTAACTATTCTAAAATAAAACATTTCTTAAATTAAAAAAAAAAAGGTGATCAACATATTGCTGTATTGACTGTAGCAGAGTTCCTATGCATCCTTCTTCTTCTCTTTTTCACCCCACCTATCTACCAAGCCATCTGGCATAAAGAGTCATTTTCCTGACGCATAAGAATTCTCTGTCTTTCAGGCCAATGTAGTAAATGACATGAAACTTATTGTGAAAATTTTAGATTTCCCAATAATATTTAGGTCATGCCCTTATAATATGACACTAATGCTCAAAAGATAATATCCACAAACCCGTATTTCTCAACAGCTTAAAAGGTGTAACATCCTTTAACCACGTATCCAGTATACTTATATTGCATGTGAATGTTATTAATGACGTTATTAATAAGACAATGTATTAACCTCTGAAGGTAACATCCTCTTTGTTAGATTACAGTGTTCATTTATTGATCTGTTGTTGTTATCATGAGAAGTAAGGGGGTAGGGTCCCTACACCACTGTTTTAGAACATGGATGAGATTATTTCATTGCTACTCCATTCTGTCCTTTAGAATGATAATAAATCAGGTCTCTGGGAATTTTAGAAAATATTTCTTTCTACATACTGTTTTCTTTCTTCCTTTTTTTTTTTTCTCCTGAGTTTGCAAGACTTAAATTGCATCAGCCAAATAGTTGCTCTTATAAGATGTTATAAGGGAGTGGTGTTTTTTTGTTTTGTTTTGATGGTTAGCATTTTTTGCAATATAGTATTGTTTAATCATTAAAAAAAATTTTTTTTATATTGGAGTATAGTTGATTAACAGTGTTGTGTGAGTTTCAGGTATACAGCAAAGTGATTCAGTTATACATGTATCCTTTTTCAAATTCTTTTCCCATTTAGGTTATTACAGAATATTAAGCATAGTTCCCTGTGCTATACAGCAGGTCTTTGTTGCTTATCTATTTTAAATATAGCAGTGTGTACATGTTAATCCCAAACTCCCAATCTGTTACCCCCCTCAACCTTCCCTGCTGGTAACCATAAATTCAATCTCTAAGTCTGTGAGTCTCTTTCTGTTTTGTAACTAAGTTCACTTGTATCATTTTTTTAGATTCTGCATATAAGCGATATCATACGATATTTGCCTTTGTCTGACTTACTTCACTTAGTATGAGAATCTCTAGGTCCATCCATATTGCTGCAAATGGCATTATTTCATTCTTTTTAATGGCTGAGTAATATTCCATTGTGTATATGTACCACATCTTCTTTATCCATTCATCTGTCAATGGACATTTAGGTTGCTTCCATGTCTTGGCTGTTGTAGGCAGCACTGCAGTGAACATTGGGGTGCATGTATCCTTTTGAATCAGGGTTTTCTCTGGATATATGCCCAGGAGTGGGATTGCTGGATCATATGGTAGCTCTATTTTTAGTTTTTTTAAGGAACCTCCGTACTGTTCTCCATAGTGGCTGTACCAATTTACATTCTCACCAACAGTATAGGAGGGTTCCCTATTCTCCACACCCTCACCAGCATTTACTGTTTGTAGGCTTTTTGATGATGGCAATTCTGACTGGTGTGAGGTGATATCTCTTTGTTGTTTTGATTGGCATTTCTCTAATAATTAGTGATGTTGAGCATCTTTTCATGTGCCTCTTGGCCATCTGTATGTCTTTTTAGGTCTTCTGCCCATTTTTTGATTAGGTTGTTTGTTTTTTGGATATTGAGCCACATATCTTTAATCCATTTAGGTCTTTATGTCTGCATATGGTGTTAAAGAATGTTCTAGTTTCATTCTTTTACATGTAGCTGCCCAGTTTCCCCAGCACCATTTATTGAAGAGACTTGTCTTTTCTCTATTGTATAGTCTTGCCTCCTTTGTCGTAGATTAATTGACTAGAGGTGCGTGAGTTTATTTCAGGGCTTTCTATCCTGTTCCATTGATCTATATTTCTGTTTTTGTGCCAGTACCATACTGTTATGATGATTGTAGATTTGTAGTATAGTCTGAAGTCAGGAAGCCTAATTCTTCCAGCTCCGTTTTTCTTTCTCAAGATTGCTTTGGCTATTGGGGGTCTTTTGTGTCTTCATACAAATTTTAAGATTTTTTTGTTCTGGTTCTGTGAAAAATGCCATTGGTAATTTGATAGGGATTGCACTGAATCTGTAGATTGCCTTGGGTATTATAGTCATTTTGACAATATTGATTCTTCCAATCCAAGAACATGGTATATCTTTCCATCTTTCTGTGTCATCTTTGATTTCTTTCATCAGGGGCTTACAGTTTTTGAAGTACAGGACTTTTGTCTCCTTAAGTAGGTTTATTCCTAGGTATTTTATTCTTTTTGATGCAATGGTAAATGGGATTGTTTCTTTAATTTCTCTTTCTGATTTTTCATTGTTAGTGTATAGAAATACAACAGATTTCTGTGTATTAATTTTGTATCCTGCAACTCTACCGAATTCATTGATGAGCTCTAATAGTTTTCTGGCAGCATCTTTAGGATTCTCTATGTATAGTATCATGTCATCTGCAAACAGTGACAGTTTTACATCCTTTTCCAATTTGGATTCCTTTTACTTCTTTTTCTTCTCTGATTGCCAAGGCTAGGACTTCCAAACTATGTTAGATAGAAGTGTCGAGAGTGGATATCCTTGTCTTGTTCCTGATCTTAGAGGAAATGCTTTCAGCTTTTTTTACCATTGAGCTGTAGGTTTGTCATATTTGGCCTTTATTATGTTGACATATGTTCCCTCTATGCCCACTTTCTGGAAAGTTTTTACCATAAATGTGTGTTGAATTTTGTCAAAAGCTTTTTCTGCATCTATTGAGATGATCATATGGTTTTTATTCTTCAATTTGTTGATGGGCTTTATCACACTGATTGATTTGCAGATATTGAAAAATCCTTGCATCCCTGGGATAAATCCCATTTGATCATGGTGTATGATCCTTTTAATGTATTGCTGGATTCAGTTTGCTAGTATTTTGTTAAGGATTTTTGTGTCTAATGGCCTGTAATTTTCTTTTTTGTGAAATCTTTGGTTTTGGTATCAGGGTGACAGTGGCCTCATAGAATGAGTTTGGGAGTGTTCCTTCCTCTGCGAGTTTCTGGAATAGTTTCAGAATGATGGGTATTAACTCTTCTTTAAATGTTTGATAGAATTTGCCTGTGAACCTACCTGGTTCTGGACTTTTGTTTGTTGGGAGTTATTTTGTTTTTTTGGCTACATTTGGTCTTTGTTGCTGCACATGGGCTTTCTTTAGTTGTGGCGAGTGGGGGATACTCTTCGTTGCGGTGTGCAGGCTTCTCCTTGTGGTGGCTTCTCTTGGTGTGGAGCATGGGCTCTAGGCATGTGGGCTTTAGTTGTAGCACATGGGCTCAGTAGTTGTGGCTCATGGGCTCTAGAGTGCAGGCTTAGTAGTTATGGCACATGGGCTTAGCTGTTCTGTGGCATGTGGGATCTTCCCAGACCAGGGATCGAACCCATGTCCTCTGCACTGGCAGGTGGATTCTTAACTACTGCACCACCAGGGAAGTCCTTGTTGGGAGTTTTTTTTTTTTTTTTTTTGCGGTATGCGGGCCTCTCACCGTTGTGGCCTCTCCCATTGCGGAGCACAGGCTCTGGACGCGCAGGCTCAGTGGCCATGGCCCCAGCCGCTCCGTGGCACGCGGGATCCTCCCAGACCGGGGCGTGAACCCGCATCCCCTGCACCAGCAGGCGGACCCCCAACCACTGCGCCACCAGGGAAGCCCCTTGTTGGGAGTTTTTTAAGCACAGTTTCAAATTCAGTACTTTTGATTGGTCTGTTCCTATTTTCTGTTTTTTCCTGGTTCAGTCTTGGGAGATTGTATCTTTCTAAGAATCTGTCCATTTCTTCTAGGTTTTCCATTTTATTGGCATATAGTTGCTTGTAGTAGTCTCTTATGATCATTTGTATTTCTGTGGTGTCCACTGTAACTTCTCCTTTTTCATTTCTAATTTTATTGATTTGAACCCTCTCCCTCTTTTTCTTGATGAGTCTGGCTAAAGGTTTATCAATTTTGTTTATCTTCTCAAAGAACCAGCTTTTAGTTTTATTGCTCTTAGCTATTGTTTTCTTTGTCTCTATTTCACTTATTTCTGCTCTGACTTTTATGATTTCTTTCCTTCCACTAACTTTGGGTTTTGTTTATTCTTCTTTCTGTAGTTGCTTTAAGTGTAAGGTTTGGTTATTTATTTGTGATTTTTTGTGTTTCCTGAGGTACAATTACATTGCCATAAACTTCTTAGAACTTCTTTTGCTGTGTCCCATAGGTTTTGGATTCATCCTTTCATTTTCATTTGTCTCTAGGTATTTTTTGATTTCCTCTTTGATATCTTCAATAACCCATTGGTTGTTTAGTAGCATATTGTTTAGCCTCCATGTGTTTGTGTTTTTTACAGTCTTTTTTTCTTGTAGTTGATTTCTAATCTCATATCATTGTGGTCAGAGAAGATGCTTGATCTGATTTCAGTTTTCTTAAATGTACCAAGGCTCGCTTTATGGCTCAGCATGTGATCAGTCCTGGAGAATATTCCATGTGCACTTGAGAAGAATATGTATTCTGCTGCTTTTGGATGGAATGCTCTATAAATATCAATTAAGTCCATCTGGTTTAATGTGTCATTTAAGGCCTGTGTTTCCTTACTGATTTTCTGTCTGGATGATCTGTCCATTGATGAAAATGGGGTGTTAAAGTCCCCCACTGCATATTATTGTGTTACTGTCGATTTCTCCTTTTATGGCTGTTAGTGTTTGCCTTATATATTGAGGTGTTCCAATGTTGGGTGCATATATATTAACAATTGTTACATCTTCTTCTTGGATTGATCCCTCGATCATTATGTAGTGTCCTTCTTTGTCTCTTATATTTGTCTTTATTTTAAAGTCTATTTTGTCTGATATGAGTATTGGTACTCCAGCTTTCTTTTGGTTTTCATTTGCATGGAATACCTTTTTCCATTCCCTCACTTTCAGTCTGTATGTGTCCCTAGATCTGAAGTGGGTCTCTTCTAGACAGCATATATACAGGTCTTGTTTTTTTATCCATGCAGCCAGCCTATGTCTTTTGGTTGGAGCATTTATTTTTAAATGTTTTTTAAGTATTAAAGAAAATAACTTTACTTAAAAAATTTTTTATTGGCGTATAGTTGATTTCCAGTGTTGTGTTACTTTTTTCTGTACAGCAAAATGTGTCAGATATACGTATACATATACATGTATCAACCCTTTTTGGATTCTTTTCCCATATAGGTCATTACTGAGTAGAGTAGGTCCTTATTAGTTATCTATTTTATCTTATAAATAGATCTTTATATATCTTATAGTTATCTTATTAGTTATTACCTGCTATACAGTAGGTCCTTATTAGTTATCTATTTTATATATAATAGTGTATATATGTTGATCCCAATCTCCCATTTATCCCTCCCCCACTTCCCCCCTGGTAACCATAAGATTGTTTTATACATCTGTAACTCTCTTTCTGTTTTGTAAATAAGTGCATTTGTACCATTTTTTTAGATTTTGTCCTTTGCTGACTTACTTCACTCAGTATGACCATCTCTAGGTCCATCCATGTTGCTGCAAATGGCATTATTTTGTTCTTTTTTATGGCTGAGTAATATTCCATTGTGTATATGTACCACTGGTTGGAGCATTTAGTCTGTTTACGTTTAAGGTAATTATCGATATGCATGTTCTTATTGCCATTTGGTTAATTGTTTTGGATTTGTTTTTGTAGGTGTTTTCTTCCCTTCCTGTTTTGTTCTCTCGTGATTCGATGAGTAACTTCAGTGCTGTGTTTGGATTCCTTTTTCTTTTTCTGTGTGCATATCTATTGCAGATTTTTGGTTTGTGGTTACCATGAGGCTTTGATATAGCAGTCTATATACAGACAAGATTGTTTTAAGTTGCTGGTCTTTTAATTTCAAATGCATTTCCAACATCCTGCATTTGTGCTCTCCTCTTCTCACAATTGCTGGCTTTGATATCATATTTGTGTGTGGATGATTTCCTACCTTTACTTATGTTTGCCTTTACTGGAGAGCTTTCCCAGTCATAATTTTCTTGTTTCTAGTTGTGGCCTTTTTTTTTTCCGCCTAGAGAAGTTCCTTTAGCTTACGTTGCAAAGCTGGTCTGGTGGTGCTGAATTCTCTTAGCTTTTGCTTGTCTGTAAAGCTTTTGATTTCTCCATCAAATCTGAATGAGAGCCTTGCTGGGCAGAGTATTCATGGTTGTAGGTTCTTCCCTTTCATCGCTTTAAATGTCACGCCACTTCCTTCTGGTCTGCAGAGTTTCTGCCGAGAAATCAGCCGATAACCTTATGGGGATTCTCTTGTATGTTATTTGTTGCTTTTTCCTTGCTGCTTTTAAGATTTTTCTCTTTGTCTTTAATTTTTGTCAATTTGATTACTATGTGTCTTGGCATGTTCCTTCTTGGATTTATCCTGCCTGGGACTCTCTGTGCTTCTGGACTTGGGTGACTGCTTCCTTTCCCATGTTAGGGAATTTTTCAGCTATTATCGCTTCAAATATTTTCTCAGGTCCCTTCTCTCTCTCTTCTCCTTCTGGGACTGCTATAATGCCAATGTTGGTGCATTTAATGTTGTCCCAGAGGTGTCTTAGACTGCCCTCATTTTTCATTGTTTTTTCTTTGTTCTGTTCTGCAACAGTGATTTCCACCGTTCTGTCTTCCAGCTCACTTATCCATTCTTCTGCCTCAGTTATTCTGCTATTGATTCCTTCTAGTGTATTTTTCATTTCAGTTATTGTATTGTTCACCTCTGGTGGTTCGTTCTTTAATTCTTCTAGGTCTTTGTTAAACATTTCTTTAATCTTCTTGATCCGTGCCTCCATTTTTTCCCCAAGATATTGGATCATTTTTATTATCATTACTCTGAATTCTTTTTCAGGTAGATTGCCTATCTCCACTTCACTTAGTTGTTCTTCTGGGGTTTTATCTTGTTCCTTCATCTGGGACATAATCATCCTCTGCCATGTCATTTTGTCTAACTTTCTGTGACTGTGGTTTCCATTCCACAGGCTGCAGAGTTGTAGTTCTTCTTGCTTCTCCTCTCTGTGCCCTGGCTGTCTAAGAGGCTTGTGCAGGCTTCCTGGTGAGAGGGACTGGTTCTTGCCCATGGTGGGTGGAGCTGGGTCTTTTCCCTCTGGTGGGCAGGGCCAAGCTAAGGGGTGTGTTTAGAGGGCTGTGGGCTCAGGAAGACTTTAAGCAGCCTGTCTGCAGATGGGTGGGACAGTGTTCCTGCCCTGTTGGTTTGGCTTGAGGTTTCCCAGCACTGGAGCCTACAGGCTGTGGGGTGGGGCCATGTCTTTGTAAGAAAATGGTGGCCTCCAGGAGGGCTCACGCCAATAAAGTATATTTTAATAGAAGTAATTTACAATGTTTTGTTAATTTCAGGTATTCAGCAGTGATTCCATTATACATATACATAAATTTTTTTTCAGATTCTTTTCCATTACAGATTATTACCAGATATTAAGTATAGTTCCCTGTGCTATACAATAGGTCCTTGTTGTTTACCTATTTTATATATAGTATGTACTTGTTAATCCCCAAATCCTAATTTATCTCCCCCCACCCCCGCTATCCCCTTTGGTAAACCATAAGTTTGTTTTCTATATCTGTGAATCTATTTCTGTTTTGTAAGTCAGTTCATTTGTATCATTTTTTTAGATTCCACATGTAAGTGATATCATATGATACTGGCTTTATCATACTAAGTAAAGTAAGATAGAGAATCTCTAGGTCCATCCATATTGCTGCAACTGGCATTATTTCATCTTTATGGCTGAGTAATATTCTAGTGTGTGTGTGTGTGTGTGTGTGTGTGTGTATATATATACCACAATGTCCTTATCCATTCATCTGTTGATAGACATTTAGGCTGCTCCCATGAATTGGCTAATGTAAATAGTGCTGCTATGAACATTGGGGTACAGGTATCTTTTTGAATTACAGTTTTCAATTTATACTGTTTTCAATTTATCATTTTACTTTGAGAAAGAGAAAAAAAGTGTCGGTGTCAATGAATGTTTACTTAAAAAAAGCTATTTGGGTTTCCAGGATTGTTAACAAGAAATGTGCTCTTGTTAATATTTAATGGTACAATTTTAAAAGTTCAGTTAATCAAAGTTTAATTCAACAGATTAATAGATTGGTCAGAATCTCCTCTCTAATTCTGTTTTTAGGAAAGAATGCAAATGTTGTTAAAGAAAGCTGGAAAAAAAGAAAAAGAAAAAAAACATGAAACTTCCTGAATGTGTTTTAGGGTTAAAAATAAGATTCAGTAAAATTGCTTGTACATTCTATACCTACAGTACTTTACAACGATAACTTGTATTGAGGAAAAGGACCATGATGCTTGATAAGGAGCGGGAAAAAAGTGTTCCCTATGGAATTCTTAACTAAGGAATTGCAGAAGAGTCAACCAACATATTTTAGCAATATTTTTCTTAGTGAGGTATTTAGTATAGAAAAAAATAATGGGGCAGGAGGGATCTACAATATAAATGTAGGTAGCTATATATTCTTATATTACTCGTTAAGCAGTTCAGTTAGTATGTATTTTGCATTTCATTAGACTGTTGTATGTGTGGTTAGTAATGGGAATTATAAGAGCTCCCTTTCGCAGAACACCTATGGTGTGTTCAAGCTTTATGCTGCCAGGCATTTTACAGACACCATCTAAAACCTAACACAACCCTGCAAGAGGCATACAATTACTATTTAACTGGAGAAGGAACTAAGGACACAAGAAATCAAGGGACTAACTCCAAATCACACAGCTTCTAAGTGAGGGAGCCATTACAAACTCTGGCTGCCTCAAATGCACCAGAGCATACAAGCTTTGTTATAATTCATATTTTAATTATTAACACTATTAAAGGAAATATTTATCACTAACTAGGTGACTTAAATCATTTAACCTTCCTAGGCTTCAGGTTTCTCTTTGGTAAAATGGAGTTGGCTAGTTGATTTGTAATGTTTTTCCAGTTTTCAAAAAGTAACATTGATTTATATAGAGTAAGAAAATTAAAATGGACATTTTTACAATGTTTTTTGTTAAAAATAGGTCATTAACACTGGCCTTTACTAAATCTTGTGATGATGGGGATCTACCTTAAGATGTTCATGTGATTTCTCCCAAATCTCTAGTCTTATTAATCCAGGACTAGTGATCTTACCATTTTCAATGTTATTCCTTAAAACTTACATGTAAGAGGAAATTTCATAATTTTCTCTGGACTACAAAAACTATGTACTTAAATCTTGGCCTTTCAAAGAATCAATAACTTGCACTCAGATATGAATAATGCAAAGAAAACCATTTTTCTGATCTGAAAATAATAAAAATATCAGTTTTTTAAAATTCATGTTTATTTAAATATCTTTTATAGGCAAATGAAAATACTTATAAGCATATTTATAACATGGTAGACATACATATAAATGAAATGTATAAGTAGACAAAATTTAACACATAGACAAATTGATAACATGCTTACATTTGGCTTTAACATTGGCTGTACATTAACACGGATATTGAAAAAAAGACATGTTTTCACAAAAACTGCTAAAAAATGGTCACATTTGTCTTAGTAATAAGTTAGATTTCTTAGACTGATGTTTTATGAAAACTATGTGAAGCTCTAATTTAATCATTCACCTCATATGGTAGCATTATTTGTAAGTGAAGCATATTTCTGTCAATAGAAATGTACATTTACATTATAAATAATATAACATTTTATCAAGACCATGCCACATATATTAAACCAACATGCATGACACATTAAAACGTGAATAATTCACGTACCTTTATGCACAGTATTTAGTTTTGCTATGGCACTCTACCTTTGTGAAACATATAGTTAAGATTTGGCACAGAATCAATAAACTGTATTGCCACTAATCAGAACAAATGTGATTTAAATTTTCCATGGCATAGAAAATGCTCTATCACAATTTACCTCTTCCCTTTACAGTTTATGGACCAATGGCAGTTTTCTGGAATAAATAACAGATATTCACGAACTAAAAGTCCTGTTTAGGTGTTTTGCCTACGCTCTAACTGGAAATGAGTCAGTTGCAGTAAAACATTTCCATCTGTATTGTGGCCAACGAATTTCTAAATAAGGGCTTTATCAGCAATAATACATATCATTATGAGACGCTTTTCTTTGGGAGGCAGAGAGGTTGAAAGGAAACATGGATCTCTTCATAAACCAGGAACATAGGTGGTAAGGAGAACAAATGCCAACTGAGGCAGAAGCAGGGAACGTTCTTTGGAAAGCTGGTGAGAAAGCAAACCGTGAAGTAGCAAAAACCAAAGGCAGGAACTCAGGACTCCATCAAGGCGGAACAGACTGCCACGGGATTAAGGAAACCAAAATCTGTCATTCAAAAGAAACAGTATCCAGAGCATTCTTCTTACAGCATTCTTACATCAGCAAACTACCATTGCTTTCTAGGAAAAGTTGTAAATTTCCACATCAATGTCTAAATCAAGACTGAAGAAATTAAGCTAACTGCCAACTTTTTTTCTTTTTTTCTGAATTCACTAATAAACACAGTGGAAGGAGAAAGGGGATAACATTAAGTAAGTTTCTTCCAAACCAGAGAAGAGAAATCACACTCCAAGTGGAGACTTCAGTTTCTTGTGGTAACTAAGAAAAATGCCTCAGTTCTTTTTCACAGTTTTTCTAAGATAAATATGAGGTGTTGTATTTTGAGAGACCGGTTGACGGAATCTACTCCTTTCATAAAACCTTGATAAATTAATATTTGTATTTATTATTAGGGGGAAAAGGAAGTAGTAGATCTTAAGTTTACTTTTTATACAAATATGCTTTATTCTAAAAAAAATAGAGCAATGAATGTAATATTAGTTGCTTTATGATCCTTGCTTTTCTGAGGGCCTTTAAGGGCCTTTAAACAGGGAAATGTCAAAAAACATCACACAGGTTAAATAAAACAGGCAAACTTTTGTCTTAAAGCTGTTAAGGTGCAAACAGACATAAAGATTACGAACCATAGAGCACTGAGTTTTCAAGAGTGAAATCATACCAAAACCTCGATAAGTTTTCGCTGACATCATAGGAGAGTAAGTGGTCGGGAAGGTCACTGATGGTACCCTGCACGGCCAGCACATGCGGGGCCAAGGTGAAGGGTACGTCGCTCAGAAGCTCGGCCATTAATGAGCTGTTTTCCAGAGTCTGGCCTGCCTTATTTTCCATCTCGGGGCCTGCTACAGTCACACTGGATGAGTTTTCTTTGCCAATCTAAAAATACATATATATTTAAGTCATTTAGACCTTATGGACTTTGAGGTTATATGGCGTTATCAAAATGTGGCATTAATATATCAAAGTGATTGAGAAATGTGGAATATATAAACATTCCCAGATTAGAACGCAGCTATTTACTTACTTGAGAAATAAATCCATCTATATCTCTACTAGGTTTTATTTATTTATTTTTTAAATTAATTAATTTATTTTTGGCTGTGTTGGGTCTTTGTTGCTGTGAGCAGGCTTTCTCTAGTTGCGGCGAGCGGGGGCTACTCTTCGTTGGGGTGCACGGGCTTCTCATTGCGGTGGCTTCTCTTGTTGTGGAGCGTGGGCTCTAGGCGCGCAGGCTCAGTAGTTGTGGCTCGCCGGCTCTAGAGCACAGGCTCAGGAGTTGTGGCGCACGGGCTTAGTTGCTCTGCGGCATATGGGATCTTCCCGGACCAGGGCTTGAACCCATGTCCCCTGCATTGGCAGGTGGATTCTTAACCAGTGCACCACCAGGGGAGTCCTCTACTCGGTTTTAAAATGAATCCTAAGCCCTACTCTTATTCAGATGGACCATCTACGGGCCCCTCCAATACAAATGGGCCCTCTTGCTGTTTCGCTAGCCCAGATAATGTCCACAAAGTCATTCTCTGCTTTTCCAAATCTGATGTCAGCTTTCAGGCTCCATAGAATCCCCAGCTTCCCTCTGAAATCTTATATCAACATAGTTCAAAGTGACCTTGCTCACTTGAGAATGACTATGGGGCAAACTGCCCAGGATATTATTTGGCATTTCCTTTACATGTCCTTGCTAGTTGCTGTTTCACGTGCTTATGTCTTATCCCCAACTAGAATCTAGGGTCCTTGAGGGCAAATAATCTATTTTACCTATCTTTGTATTCTCTGTCTTTCATACGTTGCTGCTTTACCCTAATACATACTTGGGAATTTACCTCTAATGTGTACCGTACATAGTGGTTGATAACCTGCCTTTCGCTGGAAGTAAAATCCTATGTTATGTAAGTTATTAAAATAAGAAGAATTGATAACATCTTGTTCAATTTCTTTAAAGTTGGTATGTCTTGCATACAGGAGTTTACCAAAAGACATGCAGCACTAGGGTGTTCATAGTAGCACTCACTGCAAGCCCTGAGCTGGTAGAGTGAGCTGGTATCCATTCATCAATAGTAGAATGGATAATAAACAGAAGTATATTTACAGCAATGAGAACGAACAACCTGCCACTGCAAGCAGCTGAAACCTAACTCAAACCAGGTCAGGCAAAAATTTATTCCCCCACCCCACCCCCAGTCTCATGCAGAATCAAACTCCCGGGTCTTTACAAGGCCCATTGTGATCTGGCCTCGGGTACTTCTCTGACCTTAGCCCGGCTGGTCTGCCCTTGCTCAGGCCCCTCTAGTTCCACTGTCTCCTTGCCGTGGCTCGTGCAGTCTGCCTGCTTCTGCCTCAGGCCTTTGTTTTCCAGATCCTCCGCCCAAGAGGTTCTTCTCCCACATAAACACAGGGCTCTTTCCCTCCCCTCCTTTCCAGTGGTGGCCCAAATGTCACCTTCTCAGTGAGGCCTTTCCTGACTGTTTCATTAGACTGTTTCCTGCCACCTCACCTCGTCCACTCCAGCATTCCCTGCCTGCCTCTCCTGCTTCTGTCCTCTCCATAGTCCTTGGCACCTGGTTATAATGGTATATAATTTATTCTGATTATCATCCCTCAGAAGCTTAAGGAGTTTTTGTCTCTCATGTTCACTGCTATATCCCAAATGCCAGGATGAGTGTCTAGCGTTCAGTAAATATTTGTTGAATAAATGAAAGCAGACAAGACTTTTGCCTGAATAGGGCTTATATTATAATGGCTATAAATGCGGATAAATTCCTATCTCTAAGTCTAGAGGAGAATGATTTTCTGTGTAAGAAATAACAATTTTGTAAAACTTTTTATGGAAGTGCAAAATACAAACAGAAATGGGGTACATCATAAGTGTATACCTGGCTAAGTTTTTTGTTTTGTTTTGTTTTGTTTGCGGTACACGGGTCTCTCACTGTTGTGGCCTCTCCCGTTGCGGAGCACAGGTTCCGGACGCACAGGCTCAGCGGCCATGGCTCATGGGCCCAGCCGCTCCGTGGCATGTGGGATCTTCCTGGACCGGGGCACGAACCCACGTCCCCTGCATCGGCAGGCAGACTCTCAACCACTGCGCCACCAGGGAAGCCCTAGCTGGCTAAGTTTTAACCAGCGAAACACCTATGAGCAACCACTACCCAGATCAGGAAATAGAAATGACCCTATTTCTATCGGGTCATAGAAAGAGAGTGGTGCTCTCTTTCAGTCACAGTCAACTCCCTGACCCCTAGATGACCATTCTGACTTGTAACAACAGAGATTGAGTCACCTGTTTTTATATTTTAAATGAAGGTAATCATACATTTTTGTTTGCAGCTTTTTTCACTCAACATTATATGTATGAGATTCATCCATGTTGTTGCATGTGGGATTAAAAATTTTTGAAGAACATATTTTTGCAGAGGAGATACATTCTGACTGATGGCTTAAAAGAATTGTTTGGTTGACAGCAGGCAGTGAGGGGTAACAGGGCCAGGGAAGGAAGTAGGAAGACCAGCTGGGAAAGAGAGATGATGGTGATGTGGATTAGCGATGTGATAGTAAAGGTGAGAGAGAGCGGTTGTGTTTTAGATAGACTTAAAGGTTAAAGTCAATAGGGTGTGCTGATGGAATAGATGGTGGGGCGTGAGAACAAGAGTGGAGTCAAGTATGAGGCCAAAGTTTTTGGCCTGAGCAATAAGGATGCGTTCTCCATTCACAGGGATGGGGCTTGGACAGGAAGGTGAAGAGTTCAGTTTTGGATGTTCCCCGTGCCTAGCAGACGTCTACGTGGAGCTGTTAGCAGGCAGAGGGATGTAACTCAAGTCTGGAGCTAGTGCAATCTGGTGGAGAAAGTCGGCTTGGTGTGTGTTTAAAAGAGGACGGGGGGAGAGAAAGCGAAGACAAATACGAGAACAGACTGTTTTCCAGACATTATGCTGTAAACGGGAAAAGAGATGGCCAGTAGCTGGAAAGGGAAGTGGGGTCATGAGAGCTGTCTCTTGATTTTTCTTTTTCTTTTTTAAGTTGGGAGAAACAATGTTTGTTTATATGCTAAAGAGAAGAAGCTCCTAAGAAAGGAAAACACAGAGATTCTGTAGAGAAGGAACTGCTCTCTTCACAGTCATCCCCCAACACCTAGAACAGAGGCTCTCAAGAAATACCTGTGTAGTAAAATGACTCTGGATGAATGGAGTTACCAAACACATCCCTATCAAGAGTTGTTTTACAGCTTCATGTGAAAATAAAATACCAGAATCCTTTCTTAGGATGGCAACTAGAACAAATGTAACCTCACCCGGTGATGACAAAGCTTTTTAGACAGGTCCATGCAGGCAATGAATGGATAGAATCTGCTTCCTGAAACCTGACTGGGATTTAAATAGTAAGTGTCCCTGGGTCAGCCGAGAGCACAGGTATCAGTGAGTAATGATGCCACAATTCCAGCTTCTTTAAAGGGCATCACTATACACTGGTTTTAAAGATTACAGATGCACCAGGGCTTTGGTTACCATGGGCCAGCATGGCAGAGTGTTTAAAAACACACAGCATAGAGCTAGACTACTTGGGTACAAATCCTGCCTACTAATAAGCAAATGGCCTTGGACAAGTTATTCAACTTCTCTGCGTCTGTTTCCTTAGCTGTATTAGGAAATCAGTAGTAGTACCTATTTCATAGAATTGTTATGAGAATTATATGAAGTAATATAAGTAGTAAGTAATTTATGAGTAAGTAGAATAACGCTTAGCACATGTTAAAAGTCAGTGATAAATAAAAAATTTAGTAATGTCAGACCCCTCTTGGCTTTAGATAAAGTCTAGGATCCATCCATTTCTTTTGGGTTTTTTTGACATTCACAGATGGTTCAAACAATCTTACCTTCCCCTCTCTTCTTATATCTTGTCTTCTCTCTTAATCTCATGGGCAAATGTTCCCTAGATCTGTTGATCGCATTCCATACCTGAACTTTCTTCCCTTTCTCCCTTGAGTACAGAATGTTCTCCAGTTTCATTAGCCAAATCATCTCCTTTCTTAAACAAAAGCATTCTTAAAATCTCACCTTCTCCACTAAAAAGGAGGTATGTTAACCCGGAGCACTCTGCTTTCTAAACATACAACTTCTAAGGTTTACCTCTCTGGCAGCAATGGTTATTCCTTTGTTCATGCTTTTATTAATGCTCTTCCCTTTCCTTTACAAATCATTCTTGTCTGTTAGAGCATAATTCCTTGAGGACAAGACTATATCTAGTATAATAAAGGAATTGAGCCATGTGGTTTCTTGTTCAAGGTCTCCTGATAAAACTGCCATATGCCATAAGCAGAAGGGGGCTGCTTCATCCACCTGGGCCTCAGTTCTCTATTCTGTAAAATGAGTGGTGAGGGGCAAAAAATGATGATGATGGTGGTGATGGTGACAGCAACTAGCGTACACTGAACACTTTGTGCCAGGCTCCATCTAAGCGGTCTAAGTATATGAACTCATTTAAGTCCTGCAACAGCACTGTAGGGCGTGTCCTATTACTAGTCTCATGTTAAAAAACAAGAGAACACTGAGGCACAGAAAGGTTAAGGAAGTTGTCTCAGGTTACACAGCTAGCTAGTCTGTGGTAAAACTGAGAATCAAACTCAGTGATCTTGAAAGTTCTGTGTTCTAAGGTCTTGTACCTTTCAGCCATGCTTTGGGTAGACTGGCTGACTGGATGAACAAAGCCTCGAAAATTTAGGGGACAGTACTGGAAAATATGACAGTTACTAACATAGCACCTTGGCTTAATTTAGAAGGAAAATCGACTCTACTAGCTTTTACCTTTAGGAAGAAAGGATTGAGAAAATCATTAAGGTGATAGATATTAGACTGAGGAAGGATGGAAAAGGAACTATAACTTAAGAGATATTTATCCCTGGAAATGAATCTACCAGTAGCCTGGATAAACCATGGGGAAAACACCATGGACAGTGAAACAAGATTGTCTATGAGTTGATCATGGGTGAAAGGGAGAGATAGGAAGGTATGTGGGCATGTACTACAGTATTCTTTCTACCTTGGTATATGTTTGAAGACTTTCCATAATAAAAAGTTTCCAAAATTTAAATTAAGTTAAAAAACACTGTGGACACAGTGTTCCACTAAATGCCTCCTAGAAGGCTCTGAGCATCAGCGGTGCTATATGTCTTACTCCAGTGTCTATTTCTTAACCGTTGGCTAGAGTGCCACGTTCCAGTCTCCAAGGAGGCTGCCTGCCCTCTTGGCAGCAAGGGTGAGTGCCATGATGCAGCTGCTGTTGGCATGCTGAGAGTTGGAAGGGGAGAAATTATAAGACAAAATAAGAGTAAGTCACAAAGAAAATGGGAGTCAAAATTCAAGGACCCTACACCCACTAACCCTGATCACTGAGTCCCTAGCTTGGCAGCCAATGGCAGCAGAGGTTGGGGGGTGAAGGCTGAGACAGGTGCATGAGTCCCCCTGCAAAAAGCAGCCTTCTCTCTTAGACACAAAGTCTTTCAATTTTTTTCATTTGCATAATACAATGGGTCTTTAAAGGGAAGAACGAGTATGTTAACCACAATGGAGCAGGAAGAAAAGAATCAATTAACCTTACGGTTAATAGCCAAATTTAAAAATAATACCTCAAATATTGTGTTCATAAAGCATACTTGTTACTTTTGTGATTAATCCTGTTCACAGAAATGCTGCTATGATAATATTCTTGAATGTAAGTTCCTTCCTATAATCTAGCTTTAATATTTCTTTTTCAAATGAACGTTTGCCCTTACACCGGTGAACATGAGTATACCATGTCAGAATCTTTTTTCATCTCAGGGAGAAAATAAATTTCCTTATCTGTATCATGACAACAAACAAAGTTTACAATTAATCAGCTGTTTTCATAAAAATTATTTCTTGTTCATCAGTTAACCTGTTAAAAATGGGCTGGCCAGAGCTTCCGTGGTGGCGCAGGGGTTGAGAGTCTGCCTGCCGATGCAGGGGACGCGGGTTCGTGCCCCGGTCCGGGAAGATCCCACATAGCGCGGAGCGGCTGGGCCTGTGAGCCATGGCCGCTGAGCCTGCGTGTCCGGAGCCTGTGCTCCGCAACGGGAGAGGCCACAGCAATGAGAGAGAGGCCCGCGTACCGGGAAAAAAAAAAAGGGCTGGCCAGGTTTATCTTGGGTTCCTTACATTCTATTATCTTTGTTTCGAATAATTCAAAGTGGTTTATAGGCACTATTCTTCCCTTTCTTGCAGAAGGGCTGTAAAAATTCATGAGGTTCAATCTGTAAAATCTTAGAGCTTAGGAAAAAACACACTCCAAGAGTACAAGGCACATCACACTTTTTCGTAAAGTCTTAGAAAGATGAAGTCACTTTCCCAGAGCAACAGAAGGTTCGTGGCATCCTTGTGAACCTCACTCTTGGGTGTTTGGAAGCAAGGAAATGGAGGTTTAAGAACAGACTACTACATTTTTCCTGGCACAGAGGCTCCACTAACCGCCATGAAATCTATTAAGGGGAGCCAACTTTGCAAACGTGCTAACAATTTGGAGACTTCATCTACTTAGCCATACCAGACTAAAGTATGAATAGTTTATTAATATGAACATCACCTATATTTGGCATCTTTTAAAACCTCCTGCCTTTTTCTGCAACCCGTGTCTCAGATAAGTAGAGATAAAATAGTGTCCTATAAAAGCAAAATACTGAAGCATTGAAATTTAGAAACCAGCCTTAACCCCAACAGTAACAGAACCTATTAAAAGAACATGAAACCAAGTACAAAACACCCATCTATCACATTCAATTTACATGCAAAGAAGGTAGCTGTATCAAGCATACTTCTAGGAAACGAGTTATAGTAAGAAAAGGTAATATCCAGCTCTGGCCGTCTATGCCTTTAAATTCTACGCCTATAAATAAAAGACACGTTCCCTTGAATAATAGCCTGAACAGGGAACACCGTCACTTTATCTCCTCAGATAACTATCCATTCTATTTTGGCTTCAGCTGCTATCTGCTTGCATTACATCAGCGTCTCAATGGGGGTGGGGTAGGGGGCAAATCTGAGTCAGAAGCATCAGGGGACAAGAGGTTAGGAAAAGGTGATACAAGTAATGGCACAGTTAAGGCAGCACTCAAGCTTCTTACTTCTTCTAAGAAGTTACTTGCCAATAAATGTCCGGCTAGCTGATAAAAGCCAGAGGATTGGGCTCTTCCACCTACGTAAGTCCTAAGCAATAGTCTCCTTTCAATTGGGAGAAATTATATTGCAAAGGAAGAGACTATTTCCTGTTTTCTGCCAATCCCCACTATCGAGAACAGTCATACCTGCACATGACAAGCACCCATTAAATATTCCGAATGGCACTGAATCTGGTCCCCTTGTTCCTCAGATACCTTAGACTTGATTTTTAAATTAAGGGGTTGGTCCAAAGAAACAAACGAAAGCCCAGAATACTTTACCGCTGATACAGATAAATTAGGCAGAAGAGAGCTGAAGTCACTCAAAACTTCTGTGTTCCATGTGACTTGGGCTCCTAGTTCAAGGATACTGCATATTTTGGTAGCAAACTAAGAGGCTAGGTTAGAAAGCAGGTATTTTCTTTGCTCCCTTTTCTTTCTGATTTATGACATCATTTCAGTTTTCATTTCTTTTGTTTCCTTATTTGCTCCCCTTTTCTCTTCTTTCTCTTTTCCTCAGTGTTTCCACCTGCTCAAGCTTCCTAATGCTCCCGTCTTTCTTTAAAAAAGAAAAAAAGTTCTCCTGACTTCCTCTTTTCAGAACTCCAGCTGACTGTACGTGAAGAAGGAGAAGCAAGCCGGCTGTCACTTGCTTCTGTAATCTGTTCCATGTATTCTTGGAAAAGTGGCTTCACTAAAGCCAGAAAATCTTCTGTACTAGCCAACTGGAGTGGGGGAGCAGTGGGAAGAGGAAAGAAGAGCATTTTAGGAAATGAACCTGGAAGAAACAGTGTATTCAATGTGGGATCCTGTTTCATACTGGTTTTGAAAATACAAAGAGCTGTTGCAGTGATTTTTTTAAAAAAACATTTAAAAAGTTTATAAAAATTCGTGATCTTTAACCTTAAGCTGTCCAGACATCTCCTATTTTCCCAGTAAGCCTCCCCCGTTCGTTCTTTACAGCACGGATTTCACCCCTTCTCTTCTCTCGCCCGACATCATCACCTTCCTCCTTGCTGTCAGCAGGTGGTTAGCCTCCTACTTAATAGAGAAAACAGGAACCATCAGCTGAGGATCTCCTCTACCTGCTGTATCCAAAAGACTTATCTACATTTGAACCCATCTGTACTTCCCTCCTGCCACAGAGGGCAAGTTGCCCTCCTCCTACCCAAAGCGAACCCTTCCCCGGTGCTCCACGTTCATCTTGTCCCCACTCTTCAAGGACATGGCTTCATCAGTCAGAAGCTCCTCTAATTGCTCATCTTTTATATAATCAGTTCACCATTTACAGAAAATTTTCCTCAAGTCTATATGGCCCGTTGACATCTCACCCACTGAACTCCCCTCCCACACTATCTTTCTACTTTGTTTCTCAGCCCGGCTGAGACCATCGCTGACACTGGCTATCTGCTTCATTCCTCACCCACTGCCATCTGCCTCTATCTCTGCCCCTCCACTGCCACTGATTTCTCCAAGGTTACTCATAATCACTCTTTTGCTGAACTCAGAAGATGACGTGAAGTGCTAAACTTACAGGACCTCTTCGTTGCACTTAAAACAGGTGACTCTTTGGGTTTTTATTTCTTGGCTTCTGTAACACTTGTTAGTTTTTCCTTCTGTTTCTTTGCGTATTTCTGAAATGGTATTTTCCAGGGCCTCATTTCTGTTCCTTTATTCTTAGTCTCAACACGCTTCCCTGCATGAGCTTATCCATATCCAAGGTGCCTACTGCCCTACTCTTCCACCCAAAGTACGTATGTTGATACGTGTGTGTGTACATACATACACACACACACACACACACACACACACACACCCCAGTCTCGAACCCAGCTTTCTATCTAGAGCTCCTAACCCATATGTTCAAACCTTATTATACATTTTCTTTCAGATATTCAACAGGGATCTTAACTCAGTGTGTTCTAAACCTTGCTCTCATCTTTTCCCTAAGTCTACCCCAAACCTAATGCTCTCCTAATAAATATTTTCTGTATTGGTGAAGGGTACTAACACAGTTGCCCAACACAGAAACCTGAATTATCTTCGACTTCTCTTTCCCTCTCACTTCCTCTATGCAGTAAATGACAGAGTCCTACTGACTTTGATGTTTTTAATGTCTCCCCAAGTCCATCCATTTCTCTTTAGGTCCACTGTCACTCTCTTAGTGCAGGCCACCAGGGCCTCCTGCTGTGAGTGTTACCAGAGCTGCCCCCTATACTACATTCTCCCTATCACTGGTGATGTCTAAAACCCACGCTCTTCTTTGCTTAAAACTCCTCAATGTCTTTGGAGAAAAGCACAAACTCCTTATAGCATATAAGGTATGATCTGGCCTTGCTCATCCCTCCAGTTTCTTTTATTACCGTTCTCTAAGCTCTTTACTCCATTTAAATGATTGCTGTTATCCAAACACGCCAGGCTCTCTTTTTAGCTCCGAGCCTTGTCTTATTTTCAATTACTTTTGCCTAAATTAGGACATCTTTCTCTCTTTTACTACTCCCTTCATCTTGCCTATAGGATGTACTTCAGGACTCTTTTAGAAAGATTTCCCCAACTCACTCCTCAAACCTGGGCCATGTCCCTGTCTGTGTGTTCCCTTAACAGTCTGCATACCTCTCTCACAGTATATATCATAGTGGAATCGAATTCTCTGTCACCATCATAAAACCATGGGCAGCTCAAAGCCAGCAACAATAGATTTCCTCTCCATTTCCCTAGCAATCAGAGCAATGCCTGGCTCATGACAGGTGATCAATGCATGTTTAGTGAATGGCTAAGTAATTTAAATTTCTTCATATTATGTTAATCCTGGATTTCTGCATTTGTTTGTTTGCTCCTAATAAGACTTTACCACCTCTTTTCCGCAATATCACTGACATGTGATACACGTCAGACAGAACTTAAAACTAGTTGGAGACCCCAGCTACATCTATTTCTTGAAGAAAGAGATGGGTTGTTCTTGACTTGCCAAATGAACCATTTCACAAATATGTCTTCCAAAGGAAGCTCAATGTGGTCCTGCCACAATAGAGATGAAACCGTTTGGGAAATATTTTTACCAGAGACCTACCTTTCTTTCACTGAGAGAAGGACAGAAGCTAACCTTAGCTACTCCAAATTCCCCTTAATCAACTGTCTTAGTCTGTTCAGGCTGCTTAGACTAGGTAGCTTATAAACAACAGAAGTTTGTTTCTCTTGGTTCTGGAGGCGCTGAGGAGTCCAAGATGAAGGTGCTGGCAGATTCAGTGTGTGGTAAGGCCTGCTTTCTGGCTCACAGACTGCCCTCTTTTTGCTGTAACATCAAATGGCGGAAGGGTCCAAGGAGCTCCCTGGGGCCTCTTTTATAAGGGCCCTTATCTCATCTATGAGGTCTTTTACCCTCATGACCTAATCACCTCCCAAAGGCCCAGCCTCCCAATACTCTCACACTGGAGATTAGTTTCAACATGAGAATTTGGGGGGGATGCAATCAGTCTACAGCTTCAACCTGCCTTGCTTAGGAGCCAGTATTTCTCCACAACTATGTGGTACAGTCTGACAGAGCTGCAGGGGAGCCTGTGCTTGGGGGCAGGGGTATGGGGTACAGGGCAGCAGGACTAGGTAAGCAGTGTAAGGGGAGGAAAGCCTGAGAGACGACAGCTGAAGAGGTGGGTAGGAGAGGGGATGGGGAGGTAAATGCCATTTATTTAGTTTCTGTTCACCTCTGTTAAAGAGAAAAGCCTCTTTCTTCTTTGGTTTCCATAAAGACGGATTTTTCTTTAAGCACCCTGGCCTTCTGCCCACCCCCTACTCCTCCCCAAGGAGGTAGAATGAGTTACCTGGTTGGTGGAAGATAGCCAAGGATCCATGTTTCTAGATGGGGGAAATTGATCCACCCAAGATCCTGAGGCCTGGGGAAAGTCTCTTTCTCCTTCTCTCTCTACTTGGACTAGGGGAGACAAGTAACCTGGGTAAGAGTGCGTGCTGTGCTGGCTTAAACTTTCCCCACAGTCTAGACGTGGGTTATTGGGACCCTGGAAGTCCATTTTAGCTGTTACACTAAGCTGCCTCCTCCAACCTAGGCTCTATCAGTCAAAAGGGTGAGCGCCATCTTGTTTCTCTGTTTGCTGGCTCTTTGGTCTTATTTCTCCATTGGTTCAGGATGCAGGTGAGGAAAAGCAGTGCCCTGTATTAGGACGTTAGGACCCCACCGAATTCTACTTCCCAAAGCAACTCCATGTACAGTAAAAAAGAGAGGCATCTTAAACACACCGAAAAATAGAAACAAACCAGCAAAAACAAAGTCATGCAGATATGAAATGATCTGGAAATTTAAAACATAACAAAGTAGGGCTTCCCTGGTGGTGCAGTGGTTGGGAGTCCGCCTGCCGATGCAGGGGACACGGGTTCATGCCCCGGTCCGGGAAGATCCCACATGCCGCAGAGCGACTGGGCCCGTGAGCCATGGCCGCTGAGCCTGCGCGTCCGGAGCCTGTGCTCCGCAACGGGAGAGGCCACAACAGTGAGACGCCCGTGTACCGCAAAAAAAAAAAAAAAAAAAAAAAACTTATCTGTCCTGTAATGCTCTATGAAACAACTTATGGGTATGATTTTATCAGTTTCATAATTCAGTTAAATCTATGAGATCAGAAAAGTTCTAATCAGAATCTTGGAAAAATGGCAATTAATATTTGCTTAGTGCTTTACATGGTTTTTGAAGTTGTCTCACATACGCTATTTCACTTGAGCCTCACAAGCCACTAAATCTGATTGGGAAGCTATTGTTTCTATTCTCATCTTCCGAGGCTCAGAGTTTAGTGATTATCTAAGGTCACACCACTACGAACTGACAAAGACTTGTACTCAGGGTCTCCTGACTTAGAATCTGATGTTCCCACTGCAATATAAAGGTCATCATCAAGAGAAATAATTTTAAAGTTTACCTGTCTGGTTGTTTTATTTTTTAAAGAACTTAAAATTAACAATTTCTCTATGGACAAGTGTTTTCTGGAGTAGAGGATGAAGTTCCAAAAATACAGACTGTGCCACTCTAGAAACAGCGTTTAAAGTAACGGTTCAGCTAAGCATCTTATTACTAGGTTAAATCTATCAAGCTGGATAAAAAATGTAATAGCTTAGAAAACTGCAGCATCTGATCACCGCCAAGGTTACACAATGGCTTAGGCTTTTGTGCACAAATTCTTCAAGCTTGTTACGCGCACCACAGTTTTGAAGAATTTGATATCGCTTATTAGTCACACTGGAACCTACTTAACTTCCCATTTACATAGTTTTATTTATTTCAAATATCTATTCAACTTCTTCAGAATGCAATGCAACAAGATCATATTTTTCTAGGTAATTTCAAAGGAAAACAATGAAAAGTGATCTTGCACATTTCCTCAGCACACTGAATATTAATTTCATTGTAATGATTTTCATTTTGTGAAACAATAAAGTACTTCAACTGTCTGCATATATAATCAGAAAGAAAATGGAATACTTTTCTATTTTTAAAGCTGGTAAGAGAATATAAATCTATATATTTGTTTTTATATAACTAGATGTTTAAATGTATATCATTAGATGTTTATAATTAGATATAAAAACAAATGTTTTATACTTATATAATATTGATTGAATGGAAATAATACCATAGGATACTAGTAGGAAATACAAAAAGAAAGTAAATCTAAAAATATTAAGTAATAGCTATATGCTGGCTTTTTTGGCATGTGCTTTGATGAAATGAACATTTAATAAATGTATAACCTAAGTATAATATACCTTTTTAAGAACATTTAGAATTTAATCAATTCATGTTAAGGTTGTAGTTTGAAGACAGAAAGCTAATCTGTTTTGCTGCTCTTTTAACTGCAAAATTTATATTTTGTCATTGTTTTATCATTATTATGTAAAAACATAAATACATAATTTTTAGTATGCACTTCAAATTGTCATGTTCATAGCCAGAATTCAAAGACAATTATCAGTAGGATCTCATGCTCACACTGCATATAAACATCTTTCTAATCTCAGGAAACGAATAATTCTTTAAGAAATAGAAAAATACTAGTTAAGAAAAGCCTTAGTTTCTTTGTAAATTGAATTTGATGTGTGGAATGGTCCACACACTTGAAAATACTATGGTTGGTGAATACACAATTGTACGTTTTCACATACAGATGCAAGTGAAAGAGAAATGCATCATACCAAGTTGAGTACAGAAATTATGAAGGTAGGCTAATTAAATTCCACTCAGAGGGCATTTGAGTGATAGTGTTACCTAGGTGTGCTGTACCTAACCCAGAACTCCACTAGAAAAACAGTGTTTGGAAAACCGAAGAGGTGAGCAGAAAGTTGTGTCACTTGACTTTGGCTCTCATTTGCAAAAAGGTTATATTTCAAAATAGAAGATGGGGCTGGAAAAGTAAACACAGCTGTGTTTTCTCCACCCCAGTGTGAGAATGAAGGGGCTCTTAGGAGTGGCAGGAGGCTAAGTCACTGCTTGGTGCACACTCAGAGCCCCAAATAGAATGCTATTATTTCATTTTATGGCTAACTCAGGATAATATTTTTTATTGTGGTAAAATATACACAACATAAAATTTATCATCCTAACCATTTTTAAGTGTATAAATTCAGTGGCACTAAATACATTCACAACGTTGCACAATTAACACCATTATCCATCTCTAGAACTTTTTTATCAGCCCAAACAGAAACTTCATTCTGCTCTTGATAATAAGAAACAAGCATTTAGGAGTCAAATATGAAAAATACAGGCAGGTACTAATCTTTTAATAATTCACCATTATATTATTAAGAACTCTGACTATATTTTCTCAGGCCAATGAGTCCACAACAGAGATGAAATCCTATATATCTTCAATAAACAGATGTAGGAAAATTATTATTATAGTATTCATATTATAATTAGAATAACAATAAATAAGATAAAACATATTAAAATTATCTTGAATGTCAGTACTTGAAAAAAGGCAAATTAAGTTGTACGAGCTGAACGTTGGTAGAGAATCTGAAAGGTACTTCAGAGCACTGTCAAGATTGCTGGTGTAGGTTTGTTGTGGGTTATTTTAATTAGAAGTATCTCTAGGAAATCTGGAGAGCTGTGTTCATTAAGGTTTTTTTGTTTTACTCCCATAAATAGTAAGGTAACATGGTAGAATTTTCCCGAAGTTAAGTGGCAAAATCTGATAGAAGGGGTATAAGAAAGATGTATGTGCATGAAAGAAAGCAATTCATTGGAAGTAAGAATGACTGGTTATCAGCAGTGAAAGTGAGAGTACAGTCCATCTGCTAAGTGACAGAAATGGAAGATGGGATGTGATAGGAAGAGCGTCACACAGCTCCTTTTTGGCCACCAGGAGACTTTACCATGGATCAACTTGGTTTTCACGATTGCCAACCCAGGGAGCAGAGAGGCCTCATGGAGGGTGGGAGGAAGAAGTAGCACCATGTAAATCTATCAGCTATTTGCATGGTGGTTCTAGGTAATCTGAGCACTAGTTTCCAAAGATCTAGTATTTCACCAAAGTTTCTAGGTAGTCAATTTTCAGAACACAGTACAGATTTTCCTTTAGCCTTCTAGAAATAATTCCTATGGCTTCAACTGCCAAAGTGGCCTAAAAATGAACACCTGTAATTTCCAAAAGTGTTCTTAAATGTACAGATTCTACACTCAGAATCCAACAGGGCTCTGTTTTCCCCTCCTAGGCCTTTTTTGCAGGTGAGTTGATGATGGGAATTCTCTGAAGAAAGTAGATAATTTATGGCTACCCATGAGGATGGAAATAAGGGTTTAGATTATGAACTCTGATATATACTAATAAGTAAACTATATTAGTTACTAGTGACTAATTATATTAACTTCATTTTGGTTCAGTCCTAATGTTCTAATAGTGTACTTACGTCTACTACCACAGATACTTCACATTTAATGAGCACTTATTTGCCAGTCACTATTCTAAGTTTTTTACCTGTGTTATCTCATTTAATTTTTCCATTTAAGAGATGGGAAATACTGAAACGCAGAGAATTTAGTCTAACTCCAGAATTAGACTTTTAGCTCTTTTTCTATTCTGCCTCACAAGTACAACACAGTCTAAGGAAACATCACTTTGTGCCTTTTAAAATGTGGTGTAATTGCTTCTAAAGACCAAAAAAAGTATCTTCTCCTTCAGAAAGGGTTGTAGGATACTGTTCTAATAATCATACTTTCTTTTTCTTTCAAAACAAAAACAAAAGCACATGGGATGGTAAGATACCAATTAAAAAAAAGAAAGGAAAAAACATTGGGTGTTGTATTATGTCTCATTTTTATATCTAGCTGGATACGCTAATTCTATGTGGATCTTAGAAACCCTGAAATTATAGACTGTTCAGACTATTTTAATCCCTAAAAGCACCGTTGTGAAGCCTCAGTAATATATTTTTAAAATAACAGTTTTACCTTAACCAAATATATTCCAGTTAAATTTAAGAACCTAAAGTAACCACATACTGTCCTTTGTTCAATGAAGATGACTCTTCCTGAAACACACCCTCTGTGGTCAGTTTTTCAGTGACAGGGACTGACTTCATTCAACTGCCCACATTTCCCAGCTCATGGCACTTGGTGAGCAACGGCAAAAAGGTGCCAGGTGGCTGGAACCTGGGTTGCAATTTGTTCTCAGGAAACAGAGAAGATACGTTGCCTTTAACAGGCCCAAACACATGATCTGGGTCTACTTAACATTATTCTTGAACCAACTATGCTAAGAGATTATATCACAGGCAAGAGACGAGAATGAGAACATTTCCGGGACTCAATATAGTTGCAGACTTCTGGGTGGACCCTTAAATGCAGAAAAAAAGGGAAGTACATCATCACTATTTATGCCCAAAGTAGCACAAATAAAAGTGGTGCTTTCATGCTCAAAGTGCACAGTTGATTTTAAAAAGGCCCACGAGTGCATTTTTACTTCCTATTTATTCAATTGCTTTGAACTAAAACCTAAACAAAAATTGATTAAAGTGTTGTAGTTCAAAATAGAAATTTCATGGTGATTGCTTGAAAAGATCTGGATCATCAACTAGAAAAAGTAAAGCAAATCACAAGTTTTAAAAACAATTTCAAATTACTGAGTAGCTAATCACTGAGAAGAAAACAAGGAATATTTTCACTTGCACAAAAATGTACCCAATTTATGCTACTCCTTCAGTTTTCTTTTCCGCAACCCAAAAAAGTTAATCTGTTTTTGAAAAGAGACCGGGACAAACAATATACATAAAGTGTATGCTTTTTGTTGCATGAGGTTTGTACTGTCTCTTAGTATGATTTACATGAGCTTAGGGAAAATCAATTAATGTCATACATCACATCAATAAAATAAAAAATAAAAACCAATATCATCTCAATAGGCTCAGGAAAAAAATGTGAAAAAAATCTAATACCCCTTCATGATAAAAACACTCAACAAATTAGGAACTGAAGGGAACTTCCTCAACCTGATAAAGGACGTTTACGGAAAAGTCAAGCTAATATCATACTTTACGGTGAAAAACTAGATGCTTTCCCCCTAGGATTTTGAACAAGACAAGGATGTCCACTCTTACCACTTCTATTCAAAATATTACTAAAGGTTCTAGTCAGGGCAGTTAGGCTATCAATAAACAACAACAACAAATAATAGATAGCATCCAGATTAGAAAAGAAGTAAAATTATCTCTACACACATAACATGACCTTATTTATAAGAAAATCTAGGAAACCCACCGAAATACTATTAGAACTAATAAGTTTAGCAAGGTTGCAAAATGCAAGATGAATATACAAAAATCAGTTGTAGTCATCTGTAGAATCAATGCTATCCCTATTAGAATCACAGCTGATTTCTTTGTTGAAGTTGACAAGCTGATCCTAAAATTCATATGGAAATACCAGGTATCCAGAATTGCCAGAACAATCTTGAAAAAGAACAACAATGTGGGAGGACCCATACTTTCTGATCTCAAAACTCACTACAAAGCAACAGTAATCAAGACAATGTGGTACTTGCATAAGGATACATATATATATTAATGGAACAAAAAGTCCAGAAATAAACCTGTGTGTCATTGGTCAACTGATTTTTGACAACGGTGCCAACATCATTCAATGGGGAAAGAACAGTCTTTTCAACAAATGATGCTGGGATGCACAGTCACATATAAAGGCAAATTGGACCCTTATAACACACCACATACAAAAATGAACTCAAAATGAATCAAAGTCCTATAAGAGCTAAACTATAAAACTCTTAGAAGAAAAAATAGGGGCAAATCTGCATGGCCTCAAATTTGGCAATGGATTCTTAAATATGACACCAAAGCACAAGCAACAAAAGAAAAAATAGATAAATTAGACCTCATCAAAACTGTAAACTTCTATGCTTCAAAGGACACTATCAAGAAAGTGAAAAGGCAACCTGTAGAAGGGGAGAAAATATTTGCAAATCATATATCTGATAAGGGATATGCATCTAGAATATATAAAAAACTCATAACTCAATAATTTAAAAAGATAACCTATTTGAAGAACAGAAAAAGGATATGAATAGACGTTTCTTCAAAGCAGATAAATGGCCAATAAGCACGTGAAAAGATGCTTGACATTATTAGCTGTGAAGGAAATGCCAAAAAACCCCCCACAAAACCCTCAAGATACCTACAGTGAAGCACTTCACACCCATTAGGATGGCTATAATCAAAAAGTCAGATAATAACAACTGCTGGCTAGGATGTGGAGAAACTGGAACTATCACACATGCTGGTTGGAATATAAAATGGTGCAGATACTTTGGAAAACTGCTTGGCAGTTTCTCAAACGTTTAAACAGAGAATTATCATAGTCCCGGCAATTCCACTCCTAGATATACACTCAAGAAAATTAAAAACAGGTATTCAAAAAAATACTTGTATATTTTTATAATAGCATTATTCATAATAGCCAAAAGGTGGAAACAATCCAACTGATGAATAGATAAACAAAATGTGGTATATCCACATAATGGAATATTATTCAACAATTAAAGGAGTAAAAAGAAATGAAATACTGGTACATGTTTCAAATGGATTACCCTTGAAAACACTATGCTAAGTGAAAGAAGTGTTACAAAAGACCACATATAATTCTACTTATATGAAATATTCAGAAGAGGCAAACCTATTGAGACAGAAAGTAGATTAATGGTGAAAATTTCACCTTTACTTCCAATAGATCAAAGCTACATCTTCAAGTAAAAGGAGTACATATTGGTCATAGTGAGTGTTTTTTATCTTCTTGAACCGTCAATCAGACTCATATAGGAAACATTTTCATTCTTTTGCCAACATATTTTTGAAAATCATAAATCTATATTCATTTTAAAATTTCATCTAAGCAGTATATAATATTTAGATAAACTTGAAAAAGGAATATTGGAGATTCTACTATATCTAATGCACTTAAAAAACACTAACATCTTTATAAGTTCTTCCTCTACACTAATTACCATGGCCCAATTCCTTCTCTTCATTTTACTGTTAGCTTCATTGTAGTAATAATCATCCTTAGATACATGAACTTATTGAACTTATGGAAGAAAAAAATTAAGCTCTTCTATTAAGAGATACCCTTCTATAAAAATTTACCTTTCCAGTTTAGTAATTATAAAAATTTGTAGTATATTTATATTGTTTTATTGATTACATATTACCAATAATTAAAATAATAATTCAGAAGAAATTTTCTAACACTTGGCCTATGGTCATAGTAGATATATATGTACACACACACATATATACACACACACATATATATATTTAATTTATACCAATATTTTTTGTTGCTAAGAAATATGTTATAGTAATCAATAAAAGACCTTCAAGATAAAGGATTAAACTCAGTGGATAGAAATCTGAGTTCAAGTAGAAAAAGGAATGATGTAAAATTTCTGATTGTTAAAGAGCCTGTGCATGTAGTTTTTAGATGGATGATGTCATGTGTCAAATTGCTATGGGACTTCAATTTCATTGGACATACATGAAGGAATGATAAAATAGTTTTATGTTTAAATGTCAATATTTACAATATGTGGGAAATCCCATCCTTTGCAACTGTTAAACTTATGATAGAAAATTTTTATGACATCTTAGTATAAGGAGGTACATTGTTATTAGACTTCTTTTAAGAATAACTGGTCTAGAGTATATATACAAAATTGTTTTCACATTTGAGAGATTTTGCCAAATTGCTCTCTAGAGTAGTTGTCTAGACTTATACTGGCTGTGAGCATTTTCTTTTTCATACACCACCACCAAAACTTGGTGATTTTCAGGTTTTTTAATCTTTCCCAATCTGAATGAGAAAAGGTATCATTTTAATTTGCCTTTGCTCCCCAGTTCTAACACTCTTTGCTTCAATTTAATGCTTTAAGTCTCATCTTAAATACTATTTCCTCAGAGAGACCTGCTCTGTCCACCTCATCTTAAAGTAGATCCTCCCAAGTACCTCTAGCTGTTCTCTATCTCATCGCACGGGTTATTTCCTTCACTATACTTCCAATGACCTGATGTAATTTTATATATTTGCATATTTTATTTATTTATTTATTTATTTATTGCGGTGCACGGGCCTCTCACTGTTGTGGCCTCTCCCGTTGCGGAGCACAGGCTCCGGACGCGCAGGCTCAGCGGCCATGGCTCACGGGCCCAGCCGCTCTGTGGCATGTGGGATCTTCCCGGACAGGGGCACGAACCCGCGTCCCCTGCATCGGCAGGCAGACTCTCAACCACTGCGCGACCAGGGAAGCCCTATTTGCCTATTTTAGATTAGTTTTTATCTCCTACTAAAATGCAAACCCTGTGCAGTCAATTGTATATGTAGTACGTAGCAGAATACCTGGCACACAGTAGACACTCAATAAATACTGCTGAATGAATGAGTGTTTCTGGGCTGAGTAATGGACTGGTGTTATCTTTCACCCTTCCTTCAGAAGACCTCCCACAATCCACTGGGACCATAATCCCTGCCTCCTGGTCTTCCCCTTTGCTACACTCCTTAATTTTATTCTGGATGAACTTCTATGTGCATACCGCCACAAATGCTTTTGCAGTGAACTGTGTTGAACTGTAGAAAAGACAATATAAACACACCGGATAAGGGCTCCCCAGCTATGTGATCTTGGAAAAGTTGCTGTATGTTTCTGCACCTTGGTTACTTAATCTTCGTATGTCTCAGTTTCCTCATCTGTAAAATGGAAATAAGTGAGCCTACTTAGTGAGATGCTGTGAGAAATGAATAACACCAATAAAGCTCCTTAATATGGTTCCTGGAACACAGTAAGTAAGGACTCAGTAAATGTTAGTTATTATTTCCTTGCCAACTGTAATGAAATTTGAAAATATAAGTTAAGTCTATCTGCCACATTCAGTATTATCCTAAATATCAACATAAGGGAAATACATTAAGAAATCCAAGTAATATAAAATCTAATCATAACTTGAGTAACAGGTAGACTAATATCACTGTAAGAATCTGGCATACGGAGCTTTTCAAAGAACAAGAGAAATTATTTTATTATCCTTGCAAATTGAGAAAGTCGTATAAATAGGGCTGGCAGATATGACAGACTTGCCAGGGTACATACAGCTTTTTAAAAACCTTTCCTTCAGAAATACAGATAATTGACCTAGTAATTTTAAAAGCAGTCTTTACTTTCTAGTTATCTTTTTCATTAAGTTTGATGAGTGGATAATAAAAGAGCCAATAACAATTTTTTTAACATCTTTATTGGAGTATAATTGTTTTACAATGGTGTGTTAGTTTCTGCTTTATAACAAAGTGAATCAGCTATACATATACATATGTCCCTTTTTTTAACATCTCTATTGGAGTATAATTGCTTTACAATGGTGTGTTAGTTTCTGCTTTATAACAAAGTGAATCAGTTATACATATGTTCCCATATCTCTTCCCTCTTGCATCTCCCTCCCTCCCATCCTCCCTCTCTAAGTGGTCACAAACCACCTAGCTGATCTCCCTGTGCCATGTGGCTGCTTCCCACTAGCTATGCACCCTACGTTTGGTAGTGTATATATGTCCATGCCACTCTCTCACTTTGTCCCAGCTTACCCTTCCCCCTCCCCATATCCTCAAGTCCATTCTCTAGTAGGTCTGCATCTTTATTCCCATCTTGCCCCTACGTTCTTCAGAACCATTTTTTTTTTTTTTTAGTATCCATATATATGTGTTAGCATACGGTATTTGTTTTTCTCTTTCTGACTTACTTCATTCTGTATGATAGACTCTAGGTCCATCCACCTCACTACAAATAACTCAATTTCATTTCTTTTTATGGCTGAGTAATATTCCACATATATATGTGCCACATCTTCTTTATCCATTCATCTGTCTTGGACACTTAGGTTGCTTCCATGTCCTGGCTATTGTAAATAGAGCTGCAATGAACATTTTGGTACATGACTCTTTTTGAATTATGGTCTTCTCAGGGTATATGCCCAGTAGTGGGATTGCTGGGTCATATGGTAGTTCTATTTTTAGTTTTTTAAGGCCAATAACAATTTTTATAATGATTTCCTGGCTGCCAAACCCAAGTGGTAGAAACAAGGCAGCATTCCAGTCAAGATTTCACCAATTTCTCCCTTTCCCTTCCTGTAACGATGCTCAGAGAAATAACTTCTAGCAAGCATTTCAGTAATAGTAACCTTTATTCAGCATATCCTCTATGGTCATTTTTGAGACCATCAGAAATGTCACTTGACTTTGCCTTCCTTGATGGAAGTACTATATTTGGTACTGAGTATAATTTTAACTAACCTGTGAACACTTTAGATACTAGACCAACTGCTGATGTAGGAACTAGAGACTTCCTGGAGTGAAACCACACATTCAACCCAATGATCAAATTCACGGGAATGAATTAACAATTGCCAAAATATATTCTCTTTTTGAAAACAGTAATATGTCACTTTATCTTGAGATGGCAAACTGAAAAACAGACTGACCATAAGGTGTACTTTGATACATTTAGTAGCATAACAGATTCTGTTAAATTCAGTTAAAGTCACTATGGAGGAATAAATAACACAGAGACTTGTCAAGCTGAAAGAGGTGTCAATTAATAATAATATTAACAAATGTTAAAAATAATCATTAAAAGTTATATACCAGATAATATATTATTGGTTCTAAAGAGCTTCCAGTGGTGCCTGAAACTTTCCAGAATTCTCTTCCTCATTTAGTAATAAGTTAAAAAATTCCTCATTGGCTTAATTCATATTGGCTCAAATACATCAAAAGATAATTACCAACTAAAAACATTTTAAGAATTCTGAAACTACATGTAAGAAAACCAAATGGCTTTTTAAAAATTTTATTATTTATTTATTTAAACATGTATATACTGCAATTTTATTACAATCGCACAAATGAAGTTAGCATGTAGGAAATTTAAATGAAACAGTACTGTAAAAATAGCAGAGAACAAAAAAATCTAAAAAGGAAGTACACCTAAAGCACGAGAATTCAACATTCATCAGTGTTTCGTCTTCAGATTTGATTGACACTTGATGCTTGCAAATTTTGAAACAAACTTGGAGATCATGGTGACTACTGAGAAGAGATTTCAACAACAGCACTAAGATTTGTACATTCAGTTGGTTTGCAATTGACTTGTTAGCCAGTTACATAGTGTATAGTACAGATTTGTCACTGGTCAGATCACAGCATTGAAGGAAAGAAGTACCTTCCTGTAATTAGAAAGGATTCCCTAAACTGCACTCAGCTTAGGACATCTAATGTAGAAACCAAATGGCTTTAAGAAATTTGGCCACATGGGTATAAATAAGGACCTTCATTTCTGGAGTTAAAAAATGTGCATTCTAATTATAAAAATGACAAAGGCAGTATAATACAGAGGAAAAGAAATGATTTAGGAATCAGAAGATCAACTGCATTCACCTATTTAAAAAATATTTGGGTCCCTATAGTGTGTCTGGCACAATGCTGGGCGACAGACAGAGTGGGGAATAAACAGCCATGGTGCTGCTCTGGTGAGGATACTGGGTTGGCCAAAAAGTTCGTTTGGGGTTTTCTGTAACATCTTACGGAAAAACCCGAACAACTTTTTGGCCAACGCAATAGTACAGAGGGGAAATTGGGCAAAACACAAGAAAACCAACTATGGGAAGTGTTGGTTGCAAGAACGGAACAGCAGGCAATGAAAAGAAATGGGATGGGTAATGGGCACAAAGAGGAGTAAGGTAATGAATGCTGACTACACCTATGATGAAGTATTTTAAAGTGAAAAACCTTTAAACTTACGTGACTCAACTGCTATTCTTAAATGTTAAAATATTTGAAATTTGGGAACAATTATTATTGAAAATTATTTGTTGCAATATTCTAACTCTCAATACATATCAAAATTTAAAATCTAATTCAGTGTTATGATGGTATCTGGTATAGTTACCAAAGCATAACCAAAGATTATCAAAATTTTACCATGATTTTGAAAAGCTAATTTAAAAGAACCCTACTATTTGAATGAGCTTGTTTTTTTGTTTTGTTTTTTCTTTTGAGAATAGGCCAGTAGACAAATAAGTAGTGACCAGTAAGATAAGAAGGATATTGGCATGTCTAGTGCTGTTTTAAAAAGTTGAGATATAATGAACATATAATATTATATTAGTTTCAGGTATACAACAAAAGAATTATTTGTATATATTGCAAAAAGATCACCGCAATAAGTCCATTACCATTATCACACAGTTGCAAAAATAATTTTTTTCTTGGGATAAGATCGACTCTCTTGGCAAGTTTCAAATATAAAATAGAGTATTGTTAACTATAGTCACCATGCTGTACATTACATCCCCAGGACTTATTTATTTTATAACATGAAGTTTGTATCTTTTGACCATACTCCCAGCAACCTCCACCTCTGGCAACCACCAATATGTTTTTTTTGTTTGTTTGTCTGTTTGTTTTTTTTTAGATTCCACATATAAGTGAAATCATATGGTATTTGTCTTTCTCTGCCTGACTTATTTCCCTTAGCATAACACCCTCAAGGTCCATCCATGTTGTCACAAATGGCAAAATTTCCTCCTTTTTTATGACTGAAATATTCATATATATAACATTATATATATAAATACACACATATATATAAAATACATATATATGTCTCACTTTTTTTTATCCATTCATCCATTGATGGACACTTAGGTTGTTGCTTCCCTTTCTTGGCGACTATAAATAATACCACAATAAACATGGGGGTACATATAACTTTTTGAGCTAGTGCTTTCATTTCCTTTAGCTAAATACCCAGAAGTGGGATTGCTGGATAATAGGGTAGTTCTATTTTTAAGGAACCGCCATACTGTTTTCAGTAGTGGCTGCACCAACTTACATTCCCACCGACAGTGCACATGGGTTTCCTTTTCTCCACATCCTCACCAACACTTGTTCTCTCTTGTCTTTTTGATAATAGGCATTCTTCAGGTTTTAGGTGATATCTCATTGTAGTTTTGATTTGCATTTCCCTGATGATTAGTGATGTTAAGCATATTTTCATATAACTGTTGGCCATCTGTATGTCTTCTTTGAAAAAATGTCTATTGTGATTTCTGCCCATTTTTTAATCACATTGTTTTTGTGTTATTGAGTTCTATGAGTTCTTTATATATTTTGGATATTAACCCCTTATCAGATATACAGTTTGCAAATATTTTCTCCCACAGTGTAGGTTACTTTTGTTGATGGTTTGTTGATGGTTTAATTTTGTTGATGGTTTCTTTTGCTGTGTAGGAGCATTTTAGTTTGGTCCCACATGTTTATTTTTGCTTCTGTTGCCTTTGCTCTTGGTGTCAAATCCAAAAAAATCATCATCAAGACCCATGTCCAGGAACGTACCACCTATATTTTCTTCTAGGAGTTTTATGGTTTCAGGTCTGAGGTTCAAGTCTTTAATCCATTTTGGCCTAATTTTTATGTACAGTGTAACATAGTGTTCCAGCTTCATTCTTTTGCATGTGGCTGTCCAGTTTTCCCAACACCATTTCCTGAAAAGACTGTCATCCTATTGTATATTCTTGCCTCCTTTGTCATAAGTTAACTGACCATGTGGGTTTATTTCCGAGCTTTCTACTCTATTCCATTGGTCTACATGTCTGTTTTTATGCCAATACCATACTATCTTGATTACAATAGATTTGTAAAAGTTGGAAATCAGGGAGCGTGATGCCTCCAACTTTATTCTTCTTTCTCAAGAATGCCTTGATTACCCAGGGTCTTTTGTGATTCCATACAGATTTTAGGATTGTTTTTTTCTATTTCTGTGAAAAATGCCATTGGAATTTTGAACAGGATTGCTGTGAATCCATAGATTGCTTTGGACATTTTAACAAAGTTAATTCTTCCAATCCATATGCACAGAATATCTTTCCATTCATTTGTGTCTTCTTCAATTTCATTCATCAGTGTCTTACAGTTTTCAGTGTAGAGGTCTTCTACTTCCTTTGTTAAATTTATTCCTAGGTATTTTATTATTTTGCTGCAAATGGAAAATATACTACTGTTTAGATGAGCTTTTTAATAAAGTCTCATCTATTTACATTTTATATTATAAATGTGATACTTTATGCCTATTGTATTTGTAATGAGAGTATCTCTGTCTATAAGTGTTGTAAGGATTGTGATATCTCTCTGATAACAATTAAAAACTTATATATTTCTAAGGAAAAGAAGATGTCCTTAATAAGCAGATTTGACCGAGAACTCTTACTTCAATGGTGGAAGATTTCTGGGAAAGAGGAGGAAGAGGCTAAAAATATTTTAAAGGTAAGAACAAACACTTGCTCTTTTATCTTCTCTTTGTACTAAGGTAAAATTGATACTATGAGATATTATGGAATATTATGCCATACACATATATTTTACATATGTGTCATTCAAACCTGCACAACCACCCTATACATGAGTAGTATTATCCCTAATTTAGAGACAAGGAGAGTGAGGCACAGAGACATTAAATAATTGGTCCAAGGTCATAGTTCATACACCACAGAACACCACTCTATACCGCTCTTAAAACTGAACTCTGGATGACTTTTCTACACGTGAGCAATTCTTTAGCTCAAATAAAGGCTGTTCTCACAATACTAACATAGAGAGTTCTAAAGCTTAGCAAGAGAAAATAACTAGTTGCCTAGCAATTTACCAAGGAAATATATAGCCTGGAGGCCTCACTTCTTACTAGTATCATTTCCTAGTAATATGCTAACATGATAGTATGACTACAGCTTACCCAATAAGAAATTGAAATTTATGACATATCTGTATTACAAAAGTACAAATGAGATGGAAAATTCTAGTATGGTATTTACTGGATCTTTTTTTTTTTTTTTAGGAGTCCTTTATTAATTACTGTTGGTTGTTAGATGGTGCTTCCTTGGATCTTCCACTGCTCCACGACTGGAGTATGTAGGTTTTGTTTGTTTGTTTGTTTTTGTGGTACGCGGGCCTCTCACTGTTGTGGCCTCTCCTGTTGCGGAGCACAGGCTCCGTACGCGCAGGCCCAGCGGCCATGACTCACGGGCCCAGCCGCTCCGCGGCATGTGGGATCTTCCCGGACCGGGGCACGAACCCATATCCCCTGCATCAGCAGGCGGACTCTCAACCACTGCGCCACCAGGGAAGCCCTTACTGGATCTTTTAAAAAAATATTTTCCACTGCCCTAAGTGTTCTGTTTGCAAGATTTTCATAGGGAAAACTACCTCCATCTTAAGAAAAGCTAATAACTGAAATTTCAAATTCATAAAACAAAAGGATTTTTTACTTGCACTATAGAAAAAAGAAATCTTTGCTCTAACTAAAGGGTTCAGTGAAGACTTCTAAGGATAGACACTTCCTCCTATAAAAAAGTATAAGAGGGCTTCCCTGGTGGCACAGTGGTTGAGAGTCTACCTGCCGATGCAGGGGACACAGGTTCGTGCCCCGGTCCGGGAAGATCCCACATGCCGCAGAGTGGCTGGGCCTGTGAGCCATGGCCGCTGAGCCTGCGCTCCACAACGGGAGAGGCCACAACAGTGAGGCCAGCGTACCGCAAAAAACAAAACAAAACAAAACAAAAAAAAAGTGTAAGAGTCACAAAAAGCTGGTATCACTGAGAAGGGCACTGGTCGCTTTACTACTTACTACTATACTAAGATGCTTTGTGACTTAAAAAAAGCAAGTCACTTAATTTCTATGAATTCTATTTGATTTTCTTATCTCTAAAATGAAGGGGTTGGATTAGAGGATCTTTTTAGATCAGTCCTGTTAAATAGAAATTAATGAGAGCCATTACATGTAATTTAAAAATTTCCACTTGCCACGGTAAAAAAGGAAAAGGAAACAGGTACAATTAATTTTTAACAATATATTTTACTTAACCCAATATATCTAAAATGTCAGTTCGAAAAACAATATAAAAAAATTAATGAGAAAATTTAGATTCCTTTTTCCAGACTATGTGAAATCCAGTATGTATTTTACACTTAACAGCACACAATTCAGATTCAACACAATCCATACTTCATGTGCCCAACAGCCACGTGTGTAGAGGCAGTTGTAGAAGTCCATTCTCCAATAATTTACGTAAAATGTTTCAGGAGTATTTCACTATTAAAAGTAAGGCACACCAGCAGAAATTAGGCTTAATGAAATTAGCTATCCACACAGTGTGGTTTAACAGCAGCACTGTAAAGGTCCTCAACTGCAGAAGCCTGAAAATCTACCTATGATGGGCATTCCTTTGTAGTACACAGAAATTATCTGTGTTTCTCAATGTTTTACCATATAAATCGTAGAAAGATAACAAACTGACAAATTAAGCATTATGTAGTGCAAATTGAAAATCTTTTTAGAAGCATATGGGCTGTAAGTAGCAAATTAAAGGGTCCTTAATACTTGATGTGGATGTGAGTTTTGAGTTTTTCATATTAGTTGGATCACTAGCATCTTACATGACTTTGGGGGAGTAGGGATCAGAAATCTGTGGAGGGTAGATGCCTGAGAAAAATTTTACCTGCTTATGATTTAGCCTTGCATTCGTATACTCTAACTTTACTGGGAACTTACAGCCTGAACTAAAATAGGAAAAATATAAAAAGAAAAAAAAAATTCAGACAGTCACTTGCTAGGTGGAGTCACACCAAAAGAAAAGCTGTCATTCTGACCTGAGCATCAATTAATGATAGAGCTGTGGCAAGGGTGAAATCGGGGAAGGAATTACCACCAGAAGTCAGTATTGTAAAATGCCCCTAGCCTCCTCTAAGAAGAGGTATTAACAAGACACATTAAAAGTTATTGATAGAAACATAGTTAGGCAAACCACTTTAAAAGAATCAGGTCCTAAATGACGAGTGAAATTTAAACCTTGAGCTGCACCTTGACAGGAGAAATGGTAGGACTGTGGCATGGAGCTTACTGAAGGCAAAAATCTGCACGGTGCATAATTTGTGCCCTCTCATCAACCGGTTCCCACACCTTGAGATTCACATGAAGATTCTGCAGGAATCGTATCTGCAGGTGACCACATAATGAATGTGTGGGGAGGCTACGCCAGCCTCTTGTTAAGAGGAAGGAAGACAAGGAACCAGAGTGGTCACCAAAGCAACTTCAGCCACGTGGGTTTTTTTTAAAGATTTAATTTTTGAAAAATTTTTGGCTGCGTTGGGTCTTCATTGCTGTGTGAGGGCTTTTCTCTAGTTGTGGCAAGCGGGGGCCTCTCTTTGTTGCGGTGCGCGGGCTTCTCATTGCGGTGGCTTCTCTTGTTGCAGAGCATGGGCTCTAGGCACGTGGGCTTCAGTAGTTGTGGCGCACGGGCTCTAGGGCGCAAGCTCAGTAGTTGTGGCACACGGGCTTAGTTGCTCCATGGCATGTGGGATCTTCCCGCACCAGGGCTTGAACCCGTGTCCCCTGCACTGGCAGGCTGATTCTTACCCAGTGTGCCAACAGGGAAGTCCCCAGCCACACATTTTTATTCAGTCAAGTGGATGGAGGCTATGAATTTATGATAAGGATTCGTGTCATTACATGAAAGCGTTTACTCCCTCCCATGGGCAAGCAGGAAAGGATGCTTTTGTCATAAACCAAGAATTAGTATCTCAGTTTATTCTTGTTAGCAAAGCTCTATGTTAAACTTATAAAATATTATGTGTGAGGGAGGGAGAGACGCCCTGCTAATTTTTGAGATTGGAGGTAGGAATGGTTTGGGGGGATTACAGAATTTACATTACTGAGCCTGGAGCATGTTAGCTGTTCAAGTAATGTCAATTCAGTAAATTGTGGAAGTGGGATTGTAACCTAGGTCAGTCTGGCCCCAAAGCTGGAACTTTTTTTCCTAGATGGAAAAGATTTTATCTGAGAATCACGAGGTGGTAAGAAATCCTTACTGCAGAAAATACAGCAACCAAGTTGTAATAAATCTTCCTTCCTTTCTATATGCTCTTAAGGTTATCTCCAGCCTACTAGTCCCATGTTCGTGAACAGGTTTAAACTCAACTGAAATATATGGCACAATAAAACGTTAGGTTATATTAAATATCACAACTATAGGCAGTTTACTTGCTCTCCTTTCATTTATTCTCTAAGTGTAAGAACAAGAATAGGACTCTTAATTGCCAATCCATGCAGAGACTGGTTAAATGAAACAGGGGTGCACAGATGTACATAAAGCTCTAGAAGGAATCAGTAGAAAAGTACTCTAAGTTCTGAGAATCTTTCATTTTAAAATAAGGTTTACAGTTCCTCACAGAAGAATCTGCCAGATTTTAAGCAATCATTTTAGTTCTAGAAGCACCCACTAAGCAATTGATCGGGCCAAGAATAGACAAGTGTGGGCCCTGACAGGGATACCTACATGCTGAAGCAACTGACCTTTTACAGATTTTGCAGTCAAGTGCTCAACCTTAAAAGCAGGGGCCTTAATATGGCATCTTGTGTTTTTCTTAAAGTGGCAAGGAGACTTTATTTAGTTGCTGCAAAGTAGGTTCACTAAATAGGTTTTGAAATTTGTGCATCCAGACTGCTGTTTGAAGGGCTGGCAGTATGGGATGGGCCATCTTAAACATAGTCATATGTGAGAAATGGTGAGATTCTCCACTTGGCACAGATGTGGGTGTCGCCACCTTTCACTGTCACAGAACAGACTGCAACAGGGTTTTGGAACTGCCTTTATACCTCAGAGACTGAGAGCTCTGGGAGGAAATGGACCGTGTCTATCTTGTTCATAATTGTATTCTATCTCCAACCCTGAGAACCATGCCTGGCAAAGAACAGGTGCTTAAGAAATATTTGTTGAATGCGGGAAAAAAAGAATTTCTCAAGGAGGCTAAAAGACACAACAATGGACTTCCAGTGACCAAGATTTCTGAAGAATATGTATTGAATGAGAGATGTACTCTTTATATTTTTTTCCCCTAGGGTAATAATAGCTTTCTTCAGATAGTGAACTTTCTTCTCAATAAAATATTCACGTAATAGCAGTCCAAAAAGTCAAAAGGCAACTTGATTTGCTTTGCTATATTTTACTGAGCACCATCAGAAAAATGCCCACAGGTTATCAGAAAACAATCCTATTTTTCTTTTAGACCTTAATAAAGCATTCTAAATTTTTGATGGCTCACAATAAAAACTTTTAAATGTCCTATTCTTATGCCCATATTGGTAATGCCATATCATGTTTTAAACCTGTCTAGGTCTTGGTCATGCTTATCAAAATAAATTAAGGTCCATCCTTTAGACTAGAAGTACAGCACTGACAACAGAACCTGAATGATAATGAAGACAAAAACCATTACATGTAGCAATTTCTAATTTATAAAGTATTCCACATCCATAACCTCATTTGCTTTTCATAGCAACCCTGTGAAGAAGCCAGAGAGAGAGAGAGTTACCCTCATTTTACAGAGTGAGAACTGGAGCTCACAGAGCTAGGTCAGTGTCACACAATTAGTCAATGAAAAGTTGGCAATTTCAGGTGTGAAATAAGGACAGAAACACAGCTGAAGTACTTAAAAGATGACTGATTTATAAAACAAACTTTGGTTATTCTACTGTCTTTGCTTACCTAACATACCCAACAGAGACGCTGTACAGGAATGACATTCTTTACTGGAAAGGATCATTATCCAGCCTTGTCATCACTACTTTTGCTTTATAGACGGCCATGAAGAAAACTGTATGTCTTCCTCTATCAGGTGATAGGTTTTTAGATTAGCTCTTTTATTTACTTGTAACACAAGCCGATAAGAACTATCATGGAGGACAGAGAGGATTGGGAATAAAACATAGGAGGTTATGTCTCTTTATAGCAAGCTAAAATCTGGTTGGATATAAAGGGACAGATGTATCTTATTCTTCTTCAAACTAGAATAGAACTAACCTGGAATGTTCCAGTTGGGAATGTTTCCCAATTCTTTCTTTGACATTATCTTTTCTAAGGTGCTTGCCTGCCAGCTTTCCTGGTGAGCCAGTGAATCTACATGAAAACATGCTTTTGTGTGCAATAACACAAAAATAAGATTATTTATGTTACACTGTTTGTACCTAGTATTCTTTGTATTCTTTAGTGAGACTACATCTTGAGGAGTCACTACGTACCTACAAGTACACATTAGCTTTATTTATTTATCCTTAAAGATTTTTTTGATGTGGACCATTTTTTTTAAAGTCTTTCTTGAATTTGTTACAATACTGCTTCTGCGTTATGTTTTAGTTTTTTGGCTGCGAGGCATGTGGGATCTTAGCTCCCTGACCAGGGATTGAACCCTCACCCCCTGCACTGGAAGGTGAAGTCCTAACCACTGGACTGCCAGGGAAGTCCCTACGTTAGCTTTAAATAGTACTGTTCACCCTGACTGATAACACTCTCCCTTTGTGGAGGAAGGGGCAAGACTGTAAAAGATGCACATAAAGCAATTTGAAAACATAAAATACTAGTGTTGTATGTTTAACGTCTGTCTCCTCTCCTCACTCCCAACTCTGCGACAGGAACGCTGAAACACAACTAAGGCTTTTAGGTTCCTTTTAGTGGGGCAACACTCATCAGCTTGTCTTAGCCTTTAGGTTTGACAAGAGAAAATAAGGTCTCTTAGGCAATTATTTGGCTCCCAGGGCAGCGAGTTGCATCCAACTCCCGACCAGCTGTCTCTGATGCCTGCGGACTGCCAAGTCAGGCAATGATGGGATGGAGCTCCTTCTTGACTCTGGAAGGTCAATTAAGAATACTGCCAGCTCCTAGGGTTTTTTTTCCCAAACTCTATTAGGAACGCTTCTTGATGATCATCTAAAACTAGTGATTTTTAACCTTCTGTAAAGACCCTTTGAGAATTTAATAAAAGATCTGGACTCTTCTCCCTGGATAATACTACTGCTGTTGCTACCGTCAATAATAATGATAATAATAATAACAACAAAAATAATAGTAGATACCATTTATTGAGTGCACACACTATAAGAAATGATTTGAGCTAAGTGCCTTTCAAGGAGACTGTGATCCTCTGAATCATCCCTCCTTCCTCCTGTACTCCCCCAGCTAACCATAGTTTTCTCTACCATTTCTCTTACGATCTTTCTTGGCGATGCCAGCATTCATGTAGACTCGTGGTTCTCAACCCTGAATGCACATTATAATCACATGGGGAGTTCTTAAGAAATAGCAGCTCCCCGGAAACTACACACAGAGATCCTGATTTAACTGGTCTGGGGAAGGGCCTGGGCATTGATCGATAGTCTCTGAAAGCTCCTCCGATTACGTGCAGCCAGGATTGAAAACCATGAACACACAACCCATCCAATACTCCATCCTTTCAGTTCCATGACCTCTAAAATCCTTTTTGTTCAACGACAGCAGCCATGTACTTCCATGGTCATCTTAGACCTTGAGATTAATAATAAAAATTCTAATTCCAGAACTCTATTTCATGCATCGCACACGTTCACTACCACCTCCTAACAATCTACTTCACACACTCTAGAAGCTGTACCCTGGCAATTCAGTGACCCACAAAGATAGCCAAGCCACTTTTTCATTGGCCATGATATCATTGTATCTTTTGCTTCTTTATCCAGCACGGATTCTGTTTCATCACTGTAATTATTTCATTGTACACACCTTCCATTGCCTTGTTTGTTCCTACCTAGTTTTTATCTAGAAAAACCTCAAGCCCAGTTAAACCCAATTTTATGCCAACTGCAAACCTGCATGCACTTGAGTAGCTGGATGTGGGTTGGAGGAAAGCACAGGATCATGCTGACTAGTTTCATTTTAAATTTATGGCCAAAAATCTCTAGAGATCATCTTCCCTTCCCACCAATAAATCTACCAACCTACTTGCAACTGCACCATATAATTTCCCCCACCCCGCATTAAATGGGATGAACTGTCCCTAAGACCAAACCATTCATTTGTACACTGCATCACTCACTTCTTAAGAACTTTGTTCTTGAAATTACCCCTTCTTTGTCCTCATTATGACTTTTACCTCTTTACCACTCCTATTAGTATCCAATATGGTATAACATCTACTTTTTTTTAAAAAAGTTTTTATTCGTATCTCTCTCCTCCTACTGTTCTATTGCTCTGTTCTTCTGTGTGGTAAAATGCCTCGAAAAAGTCTCCATCCTTGTTGTTTCCACACTTCCTTACTCCATCCCTACTGTGTATTTTATTTCATTTCTCAAACAATGAGGAGATAATATATTAAAAATATGTGTAAAGCACAAAGGATGAAATACAACAAACACCTCTTCCCTCACTAGGAAGTAAATGCTGTTCCTATTTTTCCAGCTATATTGAAATATAATTGACATAAAACATTATATAAGTTTAAGGTATACAATGTGATGATTTGGTATAAATATATATTGTGAAATGATTACTAGAATAAGGTCACTTACACCTTAATCACCTCACGTTGTTACTGTGTTTCTGTGTGTATGTGTTGACAACATTTAAGATCTACTCTCTTAGTAACGTTCAAGTATACAATATTGTTAACTTTAGTCACCATACTACAGGTTAGAGCCCCAAAACGTATTCATCTTCTAACTGGAAGTCTGTACCTCTGGCCAACATCTCCCTACTTCTGGCAACCACCAATCTACTCTGTTTCAGTTCAGTTTTTTTAGATTCCACATATATGAGAGATCATACAGTATGTTTCTGCCTTATTTCACTTACTATAATGTCCTCAAGTTTCAGCCATGTTGTTGCAAATGGCAGGACTGCCTTCTTTTTTATGACTAATATTCCATAATACAGTTGACACTTGAGCAACATGGGTTTGAACTGCATGCGTCCATTAATACACAGATTTTTTTCAATAGTAAATACTGCAGTACTACAAGATCCAAGGTTGGTTGAATCATGAATACTGAGGACCCACATACACTGAAGGCCAGCTACAGGTTACAGGCAGATTTTTGACTGTGCAGTGGGTCAGCTTCCCTAAACCCCATGTTGTTCAAGAATCAACTGCGTGTGTGTATTTATAAAGATCATATTTTCTTTATCTATTCCTCCGTCAATAGACACTTGGGTTGTTTCCATATCTTGGCTATTGTAAAGAATGCTACAGTGAACATAGGGGTGCAAATATGTCTTCAATAGTGATTTCACTTCCTTCAGGTATATACCCAGAAGTGGGATTGCTGGATCACATGGTAGTTCTAATATATATATATATTTATATATGTTTATATATGTTTATTTATGGCTGCACTGGGTCTTCATTGCTGAGAGCGGGTTTTCTTTTTAGTTGCGGCGAGTCAGGGCTACTCTTCGTTGCAGTGCGCGGGCTTCTCATTGTCGTGGCTCCTCTTGTTGCAGAGCATGGGCTCTAGGCGCACGGGCTCCACTAGTTGTGGCACGCAGGCTCAGTAGTTGTGGCTCGCGGGCTCTAGAGCACAGGCTTAGTAGTTGTGGCGCACGGGCTTCGTTGCTCCACGGCATGTGGGATCTTCCCGGACCAGGGATCGAACCCAGGTCGCCTGCATTGGCAGGCATATTCTTAACCACTGTGCCACCAGGGAAGCCCTAGTTCTAATTTTTTAAGAAACCTCCATATTGTTTTCCATAACAGCTGCACCAATTTACATTCCTACCAACAGTGGGTTCCCTTCTTTCCACATCCTCACCAACACTTGTTATATCTTGTCTTTCTGATAACAGCTATTCTAAAGGTATGAGGTGATATCTCATTGTGGTTTTGATCTGCATTTCCCTGATGATTAGTGATCACCCTTCCACGTGCCTGTTGGCTACTTGTATGCCTTCTTTGACAAAATGTCTATTCAGGTCCTCTGCCCATTTTTTATTCTATTGTTTGATTTTGTGCTATTGAGTTGTATGAGTTCTTTATATATTTTGGATGTTAACCACTTATCAGATATATGGTTTGCAAATACTTTCTCCCACTCTGTAGGTTACCTTCTCATTTTGTTGATGGCTTCCTTTGCTGTGCAAAAGCTTTTTAGTCTGGTGTAGTCCTACTTGTTTATTTTTGCTTTTGGCATCATATTCAAAACATCGCCAGGAGCTTACTGCTTATGTTTTCCTTTAGGAGTTCTATGGTTTCAGGTTTTACATGTAAGTCTTTAATCTATTTTGACTTAATTTTTGTAAGCAGTGTAAGATAAGGGTCCAATTTCATTCTCTGCATGTGAAGATCCAGTTTTCCCAGAACCATTTATTGAAGAGACTATCTTTTCCCTATCGCATTTTCTTGGTTTCCCTGTCAAATACTAGTTGACCATATGTGCCTGGGTTTATTTCTGAGTTCTTGATTCTGTTCCATTGGACTATGTGTCAGTTTTTTTTTTTTTTTTTTTTGCGGTACGCGGGCCTCTCACTGCTGTGGCCTCTCCCGCTGCAGAGCACAGGCTCTGGACGCGCAGGCCCAGTGGCATGGCTCACGGGCCCAGCTGCTCCGCGGCATGTGGGATCCTCCCAGACCGGTGCACGAACCCGTGTCCCCTGCATCGGCAGGCAGACTCAACCACTGCGCCACCAGGGAAGCCCTATGTGTCAGTTTTTAATGCCAGTACCACACTTTGACTACCACAGCTTCATAATATAGTTTGAAATCAGGAAGTTTGGTACTTCCAGCTTTATTCTTCTTTCTCAAGATTGCTTTGGCTATATGAGGTCTTTTGTGGTTCCAAATGAATTTTAAGATTGTTTTTTCCATTTCTGTGAAAAATTCCATTGGAATTTTGATAGGGATTGTACTGAACCTATAGATAGCTTTGGGTAGTACGGACATCTTAACAATGTTAAGTCTTCTAATCATGGACAGGGGATATCTTTCCATTAATTTGTGTCTTCTTTCATCAATGTCCTATAGTTTTCAGTGTACAGATCCTCTACCTCCTTGGTTAAATTTATTCCTAAGTATGTTATTGTTTGATGCTACTGTAAATGGGATTTAAAAATTTTTTCTTTTTTCAGATAGTTCATTGTTGTGTATAGAAGTGCAACTGATTTTTTGTTTTAATTTTATTGAAATATAGTTGATTTACAATGTTGTGTTAGTTTCAGGTGTACAGCAAAGTGATTCAGTTATACATATGTATCTATCCTTTTTCAGATTCTTTTCTATTATAGGTTATTATACACATTGAGTATAGTTCCATGTGCTACACAGGTCCTTTTTGGTTATCTGTTTTATATATAGTAGTGTGTATATTTTAATCCCAAACTCCTAATTTACCCCCTCCTCCTTTTCCCTTTGGTAACCATAAGTTTGTTTTCTATGTCTGTGAGTCTATTTCTGTTTTGTAAATAAGTTCATTCTTTTTAAAGATTATTTATTTATTTATTTAATTTATTTTTGGCTGCATCGGGTCTTAGTTGCGGCACACAGGATCTTCATTGAGGCATGCCAGATCTTTCGTTGCGACACGTAGGCTCTTGGTTGCGGTGCGCGGGATTCTCTCTAGTTGTGGCATGTGGGTTTTCTCTTCTCTAGTTGTGGTGCACAGGTTCCAGAGCACATGGACTCTGTAGTTGTGACACGTGGGTTCCCGAGTGTGTGGCCTCTGTAGTTGTGGCACGCAGGTTCCAGAGTGTGTGGGCTCTATAGTTTGTGGCACGCAGGCTCTCTAGTTGAGGCACGCGAGATCAGTAGTTGTGGTGCGTGGGCTTAGTTGCCCCATGGCATGTGGGATCTTAGTTCCCTGACCAGGGATCTAACCCACGTCCCCTGCATTGTAAGGCAGATTCTTCACCACTGGACCACCAGGGAAGCCCCTAAATAAGTTCATCTCTATCAATTTTTAGATTCCACATATAAGCAATGTAATATATTTGTCTTTCTTTGTCTTACTTCACTTAGTATGATAATCTCTAGGTCCATCCATGTTGCTGCAAATGGCATTGTTTCATTGTTTTTTACGGCTGAGTAATATTCCATTGTCTGGTTGATTTTGTATCCAGCAATTCTACTGAATTCATTTATTAGTTCTAACAGTTTTTGGTAGCATCTTTAGGGTTTTCTATATAATGATAGTCTGAATTTGTGTATAGCCTTTCTTTGCTTTTCTGTATAGTTGTATCACAAATATTTATAGCTCTAAGCAATATACTGTGTAGCTTGGCGTGTTTTGAATTTCGTATAGTTGTATTTATTCTTCTGTGGCTTGCTTTATACCCTTAATACCATGTTAAGATTCATCCATATTGCCACGTGAAGAACTTTTAAATCCATTTTCCCTTCCTTTGAGTATTCCATTTATGAATAGGCACTATTTATTTATTCACTCTGTGGATGATGGATATTTGTATTGTTTCCTGTTCCTACTATCATGAATGTGCTACTGTGATCATTCTTCTACATGTCCACTAGTGCATTAGGATATATGCCTAGGAGTGGAATTGCTAGGTCATAAAGGAATCACATGCTCAATTTATGAAGAAAGGCCAAATTATTTCTAAAAGTATATTCATGAATGTTCCATGCATCCTTGAGAAGAATGTCCATTATATACATCTTTGTGGTCAATATCAACCTTGTTAATTCTGTTGCTCAAATCATTTACCCTCTTCTTGACTGTTACTGTCTATTTCAAGGTCAGCACACTGTAGCCCACCAGCCAAATCTGACCCACAGCCTACTGTTGTACAGCCCAGTGAACTAAGAATAATGCAAAGAGAAATATATGACAGAGACAATATGTGCCCTGCAAACATATTTACTATAAAATATTTACTATATGGTACTTTTTAAGAAGTTTGCTGATCCCTGGGCTATTTGATAAAACAATTACTAAGAGAAGTATATTGCAATCTTCAACTCCAGTGACAGATTTTTCTTTGTATTCTTGTGCTTGTGTTCCTTTCCATTTTTACTTTACATAATTTTAATCTATGTTGTTAAGGGCATGCAACTTTACAACGGTCATATTTTCCTTGTGAAATGAACATTTTACCATGACCTAGTGACCCTCTATCTTTGGTAATACGCTTTGCCTTAATGTTTATTCTGACTATATTTGTAGTTATGTCATCTTTTTTCTTGAAACCTTTCTCTACCCTTAGAATCTACACGGGTTTCATACAAATCACAATACTGTTTGTAGAGTTCTTTTAAGCTAGTTTATCTTTCCAGTCAATCTAATAAACTTTTTAACAGGAGGATTCTGTTAGTTTACACATATTATAGTGACTGATATATCTGCAATTATTCTGCCATCTTATGTGTGCTTCTCTTTCTTTTTCTATTCTTTTCCTTTCTTTTGGGTTGACTGAATGTCTTTATTCCTTTTAAAATCTCCACTATATTTAGAAGTTATGCTATTTCTTTTTAGTGATTACCCTAGAAATGTTAACATGCACTTAACAGAGAATAAATGCCAGTGATTTTTACCATCCTCCTACATAAAACAAGGACCTTAGAATGCTTTAATTTCAGCTACTTCCTTCCTAAGTTATTTGCTATAAGCCATTACTATTTTTGTTTTATAAATCAACTTTAGCTTAGATTTATTCTCATATGAACCACTTTCTTAGTTCATCAATCTTTTCTGAAGCTCAGGTCTTCCATCTGGGATCATTTTCTTTTTGCCTGAGTATATCATTTAGAATTTCTTTTAGAGAGGGTCTCTTGGTGTATATTCTTCCAGGTTCTATATATCTGAAAATAATTTTATTTACCCTTATTCTTAAAATTTTGCTGAATATGGAATTCTAGATTGACAATTATATTTTCTCACCACTTTGAAGATATTATTTCACTGCCTTTTGGCTCCACTGTTGTTATTGACAAGTCAGCTTTAAGTCTACTTTCCTTTGAGGCAATCTTTCAAGATATCTTAGTTGTCTTTGGTGTTGTGTACATTCGCTATGATATGTCTAATGTGGATTTCTAGTCATTCTTTTTGGAATTTTGGGGGGCTTCTTAAATCTGAAGATTGATGTCTTTCACCAGTTTTGGAGAGTTATTAGCTCCTGTCTTTTCAAATACTGTCTTTGCCCCATTCTCTGATTTTGACCCCTCTGCTTCTGGAATTCCAGTTAAGATTCATGTTAGACCTCCGCATTTCATTATATTATAATATTAGTTATTATACTAATAGCTATTATTTTATTATAATATATATAATATTAGCATCCTCCACGCTACAATTTGCATTTCTGTATCTGTGTTACATTTTGAGTAACTCCTTTAGATCTTTTAACCCATAAAAATCTCTTCATTTGTATCTAATATGCTAAATGTCAACCTGTGCATTGAATGACTATTTTTAATTCCTAATGTCTCATTGTGTTCTTTTCCAAATATGCTAGATCTTTTTAAAAAGTCTCTTGATTCTTATATTTTCAAGCCTGCTTATTTTTTAAATACAGTAAACATAATTATTTTGTATTGTATGAGATATACCGATATCTGAGACCTCTGTAGATCTGATTCTTCTATTTTTTGTTAACTCTCACTCATCCAGCCTTGTTTCCTTCTGTATTTTATGATTTCTGACTGAAGAACTAATATTCCTTGGAATTGTATCTATGAGAATCTTTTAGGCTTGACGAAAAGGGATTCCCTAGAAAGGATTTATGTTTGCTTCTTCCTGAGCCTGAGGACACTACCAACCCAGGAAAATTTAAGGTAAGTTCTTGACTTCAGGTTTCTTTGACCCTTTAAAAGGTATTATCAAGTAACTGAAAAATTTAATGGCAAAATTTTAAAAGAGACCAAATGACAAATAGAGTACAGAGGGAAGAGAACTGAGATCTAAACTACTACTAACTTTGAAAAAGAATGAGTCTTGAGACCCACATACTATGCTATATATGATAAATTTTTAAATTTCAAAGGAAAATAAACTAAAGAATGAAACAGAAAAAACAAGTTACCTACTCAGAAGACAGTGGAGTGATATGTAGTTTTGAGCAAAACAAAAATTGTGACATAAGAATTTTATAGCCAGTAAAATTACTGTTCATATGTAAAAACAACAGAAAACCAGTGTTAAATATGCAAGAGCTTAAACCTATATTCAAGCCATTCTTAGAGTAATCTAGAGATGTTTAACATCATAATTAAGAAATTCAGGAAGATAAAATTATTGTATAAAGATTGATAGTAAGCATGAAAAGCAGTTAAATATGGAGATAAATCACTGTAATTGCTATAGATATAAAACCAGATTAAGAACAGTTATTTAATATAATTAATAAAACCTTTTTTTTTTTTTTTTGCGGTACACGCGCCTCTCACTGTTGTGGCCTCTCTCGTTGCGGAGCACAGGCTCCGGACGCGCAGGCTCAGTGGCCATGGCTCACGGGACCAGCCGCTCCGCGGCATGTGGGACCTTCCCGGACTGGGGCACGAACCTGTGTCCCCTGCATCGGCAGGCAGACTCTCAACCACTGCGCCACCAGGGAAGCCCAATAAAATCTAACTTTTAAGATTATATTGATAAAGACTATAAGTAAGAAGGAGTGTGGAAGATTACATTTTACATGTTAAAAAGGGGGAAAGGATACAATTATTGGATTTGACAGGCAAAATTTAGATTATAGAATGTTTTTAGCGACTATAAAATAACCACTTACATAAAAAAGAACAATAACATCTTCCATATCATTGGAGAAAAAACCAAAAAGATATTATCCATAGGAATGAAGAGAACAAAAACTAAAAGGAAGCAAGAGACTCCAGAAAACCTAAAATAAGAAAACTGATGTAAGATCACACATGTCAGCTATTTTGATAAATGTGTTTTAAATCCCTTTATTGAAGGACAAAAATATTCCCCTCCATTAACTAAAAGATAAGAAGGAGTAAAAGGATAAAAGATAAGACTTTTACCTTATCATGCTGCCTGTCATGCTAGCACATAATTCTATTTTATTTTCTTCATAGCACTTACAATACTATTAGAATTATTTTGTTTATTGCCCAATTCTCTGCACTAGAATATAAGCTACATAAGAAAGGACCATGGCTGTCGTGCTCATGCCTGTATTTTCAGGGAGCTCAATAAATATGTGTTGTATCAATCAGTGAATGAGTAAATGACTAGAAATCACAAGAAAGATTAAAAATTAAAAGGCAAACAAAAAGAAAATAGAAGTTACAATTAAAATTTCATGTAAAAAGTGAGAGCAAAACACTTTTAAAATATGTAGAAGAAATATAGGGTAGGGGGAAAAGGGTTATTATGGGATTATATGATATCATGTGTGTGAAACTTAAAAATTGTAAAGCACTATAGAATTTAAAGAATCTTTCATTCAATAATATATATAGGGGCTTCCCTGGTGGCGCAGTGGTTGGGAGTCCGCCTGCCGATGCAGGGGACACGGGTTCGTGCCCCGGTCTGGGAAGATCCCACATGCCGCGGAGTGGCTGGGCCCGTGAGCCATGGCCGCTGAGCCTGCGCGTCCGGAGCCTGTCCTCCGCAACGGGAGAGGCCACAACAGTGAGAGGCCCGCGTAACGCATAAAAAAAAAAAAAAAAAAAATAATATATATATATATAAAAAATATATTTTTGTTGTTGATGAAAGACAAAATCCATAATAAACTTTAAAGGTCCCAAATCTTGTTACATCAAATTAGAGGATTAACATAGACAAAACAAAAACATAGAGATACAGACAGAAAATGATAGAATTACAATGATGATGAGTGACTAGTAGTCACTAATATACTTCTAATAGTCTTTGATAGATTAGGTAGATAAAACATAAATAAGAATGTAGCATATCTGAATAATTTACCCCCTTGAATGTATATGTGTGTATTTTATATGCATAGAAATAACTTTGTACCCAAAACAGTATTTTCTAAGTATACATATATTGTTTAAATCAGAAAATAATCAATACTCAAGTACTTGAAGGTTCCATCAGAAAAAAAGTTTTTGACAAGCTTTTCTTCCCCAAAAGGTGTTAGAAAAATAATTCATGGAATTGAAATAAAAATTTGGAATAGAAATTTTCTAGATGGAAAAAAAATTTAAGTCTAAGTGTCTGCAAACTGTTACTACAACTGGTCTAACATTTTTTAAAATGTATTAACTAATACCTTCTAAGTAATACAATCTCAAGCAGATAAATACATTGCAGGAAGATCTCATAAGCCTAAATAAGTGGACAGAAAAATGGAAGAATGCTTTCTGAAAACACTAGTGCAGTACAGTTCTATAGTCACATGTTAAGTAATGATGACTTTTCTGCAGAAAAACTATGTTAAACTTGATTTCAGAATGCTGTGTGCAACTCCATATGCTATGCCTTGAAAAATGAAAGGGAAAGAATGAAGGTAACATTTATTGAGCAAATATGTGTTGTTCTGATGTATAACTGCATATAATAATCAGTGCCTAAAAGTAGGGCTGTTTTCATTCATTTAGGAAATATTTCCTGAGCACCTCCACTATGCCAGGCATTGATATACGCACTGGGAGGGACATATAATAAAATCATGTGAAATGTATTGTCTAGTAATAGATGGTGAAAGGTAATAAGAAGAAAAATAAAGGAGGGATGGAGAGAATTGGGGAATTATATTTTAAATAAAGTCAGTCAGGAAAGGCTTTCCTGAGAAGATGATAATGGAACAAACACTGATAGGAGATGAGGGAAGTGTGTTCCAGGCCAGGACAGCCAATGCAAAGGCACTGAGACAGGGGCAGAACAGCTGGGAGGCAGTGAGGCTGGAGCAGCATGAACAAGGAAATTGGTAATGCGAGAGGGGCTATTGGGAGACCAGATGGTGTGGGGCCTTGAGGTTATGGCCGAAGACTCTGGCTTGTAATTGAAAGTGATCTGCCTAATGTTTGAAAAGAATCACTATGTCCTTTGCATAGTTGAGAATAGAGCACCAAGGATGGAAGAGAGAATTAAGAAGCTACTATACGCCAAAACCACAGAATATGAAATCATAGCACAGCCTGAACTCACACTCTGCGCTAGAAGTCCAGCTCTGTCATATGCACTGCTAGCATATTGATGGAAATGATTATATTAATAAAATTACCAGTATTATTACGTAAAAACAAAAAACAAACATAAAAAGAAGCTCCTCTAGTAATCCAGGTAGGAGATGATGGTTGCTTGGACAGAGGTGGGACTGAAGGGGGCAAGAAGTGATGGATTCTGGATGTAACTGAAGGTAGACTCAACAGAATTTGCTAGTGGATTGGATGTAGGTATGAGAGATAAAAGGAGGCAGCATAACTCCAAACAGTCAGCCTGAACAACTGGAAGGATGGAGTTTCATTATTTGCATTTTACAGAACAGGTAACTAGATATTATCCCAAAGCTCACTGTCTTTCCACAATGCCTCATTACTAGAGGAAAAAGGCAACCAAAATTATGTGCATAGGGATTTCCCTGGTGGCGCAGTGGTTAAGAATCCGCCTGCCAATGCAGGGGACACGGGTTCGATCCCTGGTCTGGGAAGATCCCACATGCCGCGGAGCAAGTAAGCCTGTGCGCGACAACTACTGAGTCTGTACTCTAGAGCCTGCGAGCCACAACTGCTGAGCCCGTGCACCAAAACTACTGAAGCCTGTGCGCCTAAGAGCCCGTGCTCCGCAACAAAAGAAGCTGCTGCAGTGAGAAGCCCGCACACCGCAACGAAGAGTAGCCCCTGCTCGCCGCGACTAGAGAAAGCCCGGGCGCAGCAACAAACACCCAACGTGGCCAAAAATAAATAGAGCATCTACCATATGCATTACAGACTTTTCATTTTACAAATGAAGGTTGAGAAGACTTTGTAAAAGATAGTCGGTAATCGTTTCCTGAATTATGAGATTTATTGTTCAATGACATGGTGAAACCTGAAAATGTTAAAAGGCTGGAAAAAGGATAGGAAATTTATGGATGACAGAATCGTATCAGGTTATCTAGGGATGTCAGGGATACTCGGGTAGATCTCCACATTCTTGAACCTGATAACATGATATACTATCCACAGAACCTCCTTGGAAACCAGTGCTGGACAGAATGAGATAGAGAACAGACTCTCCTAAGATTAGATATGAGAATACTATTTTGCTCTGGCTTCTTCATTCCAAGTGTTTCAAATAGAAACTTGAAAAACCAATGTTCTAGCTGCTTTTCAGTGACTAAATACATTCTTTAGGTATACACACAGAGCTATATTTTGGACATTTATCATACATGTATAGCTTGCCAATTAGTTTTTCATAGGATAAAGGTTAATAGGCTCCAAGAAATGTACTTGTTTAATGTCTTCAAGCTTTCTGTTTATATTCTCTCATTTGCCATGTTAATAGGATGCCTCAGCAATACAAGTTGATTTTGTTGTTGTTGAGATAAAATATCATTCTTTTCCACTAGGCTTACTGGAAACATTACACTGGCTATCTAGAATTAATCTTCTTCTGTCCTGCTATCTTTGTCTATTTGTATAAACATGCCATCACGTGGTAATTCCCAAGAGTGAGTTCTCTTAAATCTGCCCCCGCTCCTGACATCACTATTTCAATGAAAGCTACTTCCCTCTTTCTTCCCAGTCATCTTGACCCAGCTCCTTCCTGTGCTTTGACTCTATGTCAGGACAGTTGCCAAGATCAAGAAATACTAACTCATACCTCCTGGAGATAATAACTCTCTTTTTTACTCCCAGTGCCAACCCTCCAGAGATGGCTCTGGTCTTAATTTTGGCGACCTCTCTGAATGCATTTCCTCTTCTCTAGTCTGTCCTGGCTGCACTTCACCTGGCATGCTGGGGCCAGCTTCACTATTTTTTTTTTTTTTTTTGCGGTACGCGGGCCTCTCACTGCTGTGGCCTCTCCCGTTGTGGAGCACAGGCTCCGGACGCGCAGGCTCAGCGGCCATGGCTCACGGGCTCAGCCGCTCCGCAACATGTGGGATCCTCCCCGACCGGGGCACGAAGCCGTGTCCCCTGCATCAGCAGGCGGACTCTCAACCACTGCGCCACCAGGGAAGCCCCGGGCCAGCTTCATTTTAAAGTATGGCTCTGGTTATTTCACTCTATCAAAACCATATAGTGGCTTCATGTTGACAGCTGAGTTAAGTATAAATTTTTCTACCTACCTTTCAGGGCCCTCTACAATGTGACCCCAGGCTGTCTCTCCAGTCTTATCTCCTGCCATTTCCTTTACAAGGTCACTACAGCTCTAGCAGAACCAATCACTGCTCCCTGAACCTGCCTCCTTTTTAGCAGCTTGGTACTTCTGCTTACACAAAAACATTTCCTCTAGTCTATCAAAAGTTGACCTATCCTTCAGGTCCTAGTCCAAATGCAGCTCCTAAGAAGCTTCTGTGGATGCCCCTGGCCTGGTCAGTGTGATCACTACGTCCCCGGAGCCCCGCCCCCCGCCCCCGGAACTTTGTACAGTGCTGATGGCTGTATGCAGACCTGAGCACCTTTCTTATCGTCAACGCTTTATTCTAAGCTCCTAGAAGGTGACAAGTGTGCTTTGCTCATCTCTGAATCTCCCATGGTGGTAGGATCCTGCCTTACACGAAGTCAGGTTCAAGGATTATCAGTGACAAGAAGTGTTAAAGAGTTGACATTTCAAAAGAGGCTGTTTTTAAATGTATCATTAAAAGCCATGAACATTCCCCTCTCACTTAATTACAGGATATCAGTGGAAACATACAGATAAAACAGTATCTTCCTGGTCTCTTCAGTAGTCTTTCTACTCTCCCTTATAAATAGAATTTACATTATAGTGATTAAAAGTCCGCTGTAAAATGATGTCACGAGGCCATATCTGGGAAGAGAGGATCAGTGCTAATCTGTTCCTGACTCGCTCTTCCGTGAGTAAGGGGAATATGAGATGATCTGTTTGGATTAAAGACAGAAAGGAAATAGAGTTTTCAAGGGAGAAAAAAAGTTACCAAAGAAAAACCTGTTTCACAAAATGCAGTCTGTGGAAAATCTTTCAGCTGAATGTCAAGACTAAGAAAAATCAATAAAACCTTTGAAACCCGAACTATGTGAAAGGCTTTTTAGGCTTGATGGCAAAAGACAAAGCTATGGCTTCAAGAAAGTAAAATCTTTCTCCAGTAACGGCAAAAACAATTCTTCAATATTCAGGAGCCTTCATAGCCCCAAAATATGCTTAGCACAAATTGCTTATTACAGAGATAGGGACAGTCAAGATTCAAAGGGCCAGCGCTTCCAAAAGGACTTTTACCAAGGCTGTAATTAGTTCTTCTGGCAAAAACTGCATACATGTCTAATTGCACACACAATTGGCTAATTGTATCTTCAAAATAAAGGGTGAAGGGTTAATTGTATCCACATCTGGCCACAAAGGAAGAGACTGTCCTTTGAAAATATGACACTACACTTAGATGAAAATTTGCATTAAACAGCCATCCCTATTACTACTAATAATTATAATAATACCACATGCTTACAAATTAATACCTTTCATCTTGATCCTGAAAACACTTTACAAACATTAATTAATCTCACAATACTACTATGAGGTATGAAAGGCAATTATCCCAACGGTGTCAATGAGGAAATACAGGAAAGTTAGGTAATTGTCAAAAAGCCACAAAGGGAATTGGAGTTCCCAGCCCCTGGCTCTGAACACTGGCCCTGGTTACCGGGGAGGGTCGATGGGAGTCTGGTTCCCATAATCAGCAAAAATGAGCCTGAAACCAATGCAAAAGTAAGTAATCACATTTAAGAATAGTGAAAACTGGTCTGTGATTTAGACACTACTTTGACTTCTTTTATTCAAAGGAGAATAGCATTCAGAATGGAGCCAAGTAGAACTTTTTTGTTCCTTTTGGTTTTATGATCAAATATTTCAGATAATGAAAAAAAGTCCAGAAAGTCATGTGATGCATCCCTAATAAACGGTACTTTCAAAAATATGTAAGAGGAATAAGTTTCTGCAAGGGATGGGTACTTAGAAAGTTCTGGCTATAGCAGCTGTGAGATGAGGACATGCTGGACATAAAGACATGAGGTAAGGGGCTAAAACCAAGTAAAATTCATGTTACCTTAATTCTAACTGTTGTGAATTTACATCAAATCACTAGTCAGAAGCATCTAATTAACACCAGCCCAGAGTATCTCATTTAGTACAAATAAATTTCCTTATAAATGTATATCATTAGTATTTGGGTCAGCTTAATATCTTCTTTAAGAATGAGTGATATGAGGATTCACGTTTAACAACAAAACGTACATTTTAAGGATTGACATAATTTATAATTATTTTTATAAATAATATGGCAGGGGAGGGGAAGATGGGAATACAAGTTTTTCTTTCTTTCTTTCTTTTCTCTTTTTTCTTTTAAAGTATAAAGCTCTGACACCATGTAAAGAACAGATCAGAAAGGCGAAAATCAGGAGTCAAAGATCTGTCAGGAGGCTAATACATTGGATGAGGGATGATGAGGGTCTGATCTCTGGTCCTGGCAGAGGTAAAGGAGAGGACAAACAAGAGTCTCTGACAGAACCTAGTGAATAATTAAATGTGAGGAAAAGGATGCATTGCACTTGACTCGAACCCCTAAATCCTACCTGACCAAGGACATCCGGGCTGATACTGCATGTTTGCTCTAATGTCGTACTAGGACTAGTGTCAGTTGAATTGACATATCATAAATATTTTTCATACGTATCATATTTTTCATCAGTAAATATTTGTATCATATTTTTAACCAATGAAAAGTATAAAGCATTGCTTTTTAAAGTTAGAACATGAAATGTTATCTTTTTTTAAAATAAAAAAGAAATGTGCTATTTTTCAGCCAGACTCCAGATATGAGACCTAAAGCACCATGGTTATGTTTCTAGCTCATGTTTCTGCATTTTCCTTTTTCTGCTCATTTACATTTATAAGAAGGAAAATGAGCTTTAATTTTTTTTCCCCCAGAGATTCAAAGGATTTGTACCCACTAAGTGTCTTTGTATCTCCCTCCCACATTGCCAGGGATAATGCAAAACTCTGATCAAAGCAGATGCTTAAAACTTACTGGTTAAATGAATAAATTTAAGAATTAAATAAAAATTAAAGTCAAATAGAAATCACCTGTTCCCCAAACATGTAGAGACTTATTGCTGTTAGTATTAGACTGCCTGTTAAATGCAGGTGTGTTAGTGACGGCTGCTGTTCATTAAATGACAGTTTAAACATGTCACCAGGAAAAATCCATTTCCTAAATAATTTACCCTTATCACTACATTTGTTATGAAAAATTGCTAGCTGCTAAATCCAAAAACAAATCCTCAATAGCAATAGTGTTAAGAATTGCCATAGAAAAAACAAGAAAATATTTGAGAGATATTGCAATGCACTTAACGTTTCCCTAAGGAAATGACATGACTATATGGTCAATGTTATAGAATTAGAAATTCTACCCCTTATAATAGTGTTCCATCTTTGTGTTTGAAGGGAAACCACTGATTTCTTATCTACTCTAATTTAAAGATAACTTTATTGTCAATGACATCCTAGTCACATATAAAATAGAGGTCAACGTTTCAGATCTGACATTCAAAGGCCTAGATGATCTGGGCTGATGGACTTCTAGTCCTAATTCCCTCTGATCTCCCGGTCAGTGATTCCTGAGGAATGAGGGTTTGTACCACTGGTTGTGCAAGTGCTGAGGAGGAGGGGCCCTGGGAGGCTGGGGTTCAGGAGGGCTTCGTGGGCAAGAAGGTAGGCAGAGTGGAGGACAGGGTAGGTCAGGGGCCATCTCCTTTCTTCTCTGGATCAAAGCCTTTAGGGGCAGCCCCTCAGCTCCTACACGTGTGAGCATATACGTGTGTACACAGAGGTTGGCGGGGGTAGGGCCCCTGGGGAGTGACCTAGCTGCAGTGAGCTCAGAACGAGGGGCTCTGGAAGGCCTGAGGCAGAGCTGTGGCCCCCGACTATGACTCAGTGACAGTGACTTGGCAGTTAGGTATTTGGATTGAGTCAATCTGAACTCAAGTTTGGGCCACATGTTAGCTAAGTGACCTGGGCAAGACATTTCACTTTCCTAAGCATCAGTTTTCTCAACTGTAAAAATGGGAAGAATTAAATGATATATACATACACTGCAATCAGTACAGTACCTAAGCATAGAAGAAGAGCAATAAATAATATTTTTTATTATTACTACTAAATGTAAATCCAGAACACCAGAGCTCTGGGAAGCAGTCTTCCAACCTCATTTATCCATTTAACCAACCAGCAACTATCAAAAACCACTCTGCTTCTTAAAACACTGGGGTTGAAATCTCAAATGAAGAAGTCAGTAAAAATATTTTGAACTTGATAAAAGGTTCTCAAAAGTATTTTCCCAGGAAGATGGTAGTGGTGAATGGCAAAGAAACTCTTATTCTACCACTTTCACACTTTCAGAACATTATTCAATAACCTGACACATTCAAAAGAAGAGGACAGCTCCGAAAATGGCCTCACAACTTCCTGAAACAAATGCTTACCACGAAAGTCATCTACATCATTTTGGTTAAAAACTAATTCTACAAACAACCTATGAGACACGGTGTTACATTTATTTATGTATTTCTGACTTTATATACACGTGAATTGAAATTTTTGCTGCTGGTTAACAGTAACACTAAGAACCAGATTTAGCAACTAAGAGCTAATTGTCTTATTGGATGCAGACTCTCATCTTCGTCTGAAACACCAAGCCATTAAGCCAAATATCCCTTCACTACTGACTGATCACAGAACATTACATTTCCCCTCTAAAAAACTCAGTCTGATTTGGATTTTACCATTACTTCTACTTCATTATGTATTTAAAAATTTTAATATCATCATTTTCTTAAGTCATATTTTAGCTGGCAAGGAAAGTTGGTTTTACATTTACAGTACTGGCGTGAAATTTTCTCTTTAAATATACGTATCGAGTTAAAACGGGTCAATTTTTAAAATATGAATAATATTTTAAAATACTAAAAGTATTTAAAGCATATAAGTAAGTATATAAAATACATTAATATAAATATCCTAAAAACAACAGGTGGTACAAGTCGAAGGTGGGGGGCTACCTCCGCCATTTTGTTTGCCTGTCCCCATCTATTCATCTCCCACCTTTTGCAGAAGGTCCTCCTTGGCCACTGCAGCCATGGTGATGACCCTCTGAAATCTGGACTTCTCCTATAAAATTTAGGCTATATTATATTATTTCATTTTTACCATATGATTAACACATAATCATATGCTATAATATACCATAATTTAAATTTTCATGTGTCTGTGTCCTGGACTATTAGACTGATAAAACACTTGAGGGCGAAAAGAATTCATTCATCTCTGTGGCACTGAGCATAGCACTATGCAAACAGTGGGCATGCTAATAAATATTTCCTGAATAGATTTATAATTCCTTATATTTATATTTCATTTAAATAAGTGCACTTCAAAGGAAATTCTATCATAATTATAATGTTAACTAAAATAAATTAATTTTTAGTCCTAAGTATTTATTTGAATGATCCCATAAAGGCAAAAACTAACAGATTATTTGCCCTCATTTGGATTGGTGTAAGATTACTAGTTACATACCAGTGGGCTTTTCCCCTTCTTCCTTAGTTATAGATATAAATCATGGCAATGTGCCTAGCTACCAACATTTCCCAGCCATTCCTGCTGGTAGAGGTAGCCAATGAGATGCTGTTGGATGGGGCTTTTGGAAAAGCCATTTAAAGGGGGCTTACTTTTGCTTCAATCCCCTCTTTCTGTGGTTGGAGATGCAGTGGCCATATTGTAATCAAAAGGCAACCTAGTATATGGAAGCCACATACTAAAGGTGGTGGAGTAGAAAGATAAAGAGTCTAGGATTGATGGTATCATGGAGTCATTATACTGGCTCTCAATTGCCTAACTTAGCACATTTTCAGATGAAGAAAAAAAACCCTGATTTGTTTAAACCATTAATTTGAGTGTCCATTACTGGCAATCAAATGCAATTCCTGATTCATCCAGGTGCAGACACATCACAAGCAGCACCTAGGTTATACTATCTGACGGGTGATTAAAAGTTCTCCTGCTTTCTCAAAAACACCTTTTCCTTGGTATTATATAGACTATCAATAAAGTATATCATGCCAGTATTATTCATTCTTTGGAGACAGGAGTTGAAAGCATCTGTTAAAATGCAAATACTGTCTGAGAAGAGTTACACTTTAGGCTATCAATGTAATTGAATATCTCACTGTGAATTAATTTATTAACTTCCGTGATTGGGTAGGTCCTGAGGGGATGGAACACAGGACAGGTAAGTTTTCCTAAAGGAAGACTAGTCAAGAAAGGAGTAATGTCAGGCTACTACAGTAAGAATCTCTTCTTCCCTCTCCTGGCCCCTGAACCCCATCCCCATCCCCTGACTGCATTCCCACCCCAAAGAGACAGATGGTCAGCCTTAGTGGTACAAGGTACAAAAAAAATGAAAGGAGAGATACAGAACCTGAAGGGAAAGGGTGCCAAAGGCAAACTTATGTTTATTACATAAGGCTGCCCATAACCTCCCCTCTCTATAGGAGTACTTTATTTACTCTACAAGAAAATTCCATAGTTAGCTAATAAACAGCATTGGTAGATTAGCTATTCATTTGAAAATTAAAAATCACTTTTCTATTCACCAAGTGATGTGAGAGAAAGGACAAAACTGTGGTAGTGAGCAGCTAAAGCACAGGACCAGTTCAACAGGATTGGATTTACCTAAAGTTTTTACCAAGTGGACAGTTGATCCATTCAGGCACACAAACACCTCTCCAGTGCTGGCTATTTTCTAGGCTCCGTGCTAGAAACTAGAGATTTGGAGATGATGACGATGATGATGATCATGTCTTCAAAAAACTTGCAAACCTCTACAGGAGACAGACATGTAAATAAACTACTACAGCACTCTGGGATGTATGTGACACCACAAGTGTATACAAGAGCTGAAGTAGGAGAATAGAATTCACTTTGAGAATAGTGAAGGGTGGTTAGGGAAAGCCTCCCAGAGCAAATGATATCTATGCAGGGCTTTCAAGGATGAATGGGACTCTGCTAGGGAGAGATAGGCATTCTAGTTAGAAGGAAGAGTGCACACAAAGCTGGAGATATGAATTAGCATGCTAAATTCAAGGACTGCCAGTATTTGTTACTGCTGTAGCATCAATTGCTGAGGTAGAAGTAAAAGAAGGGGAAGTAAGTAGAGCCCAGGTCAGAAAGGGCATTGAATGCCACACTAATCAGTGTGGACCTTATCTGATGTTAGTCACTGGAGCTGAACCAGCGGTATGATAAGATTTATATTTTAGAAAAATCACTGCTAGCTGTCGATTTAGAAGAGAGCAAGGCTGGAGGGAAGAATATCACGTAGGAAACCTTTATAATAATGCAGCTGACAAGGGACGAGGTCAGGCATGGTAAGGGTTTGTCTCTGGTTCTGCTGCGTGGAGGAGGGTGAGGTGCAGGGAGAAGGAAGGTAACATCTTTCACCTGGACTGCAGTGTTCATTTTGGAAGAGTCACTTTTCACCCACATGCCCACCACATTTATAAAGCATACAGGAGGGCTTCCGTGGTGGTGCAGTGGTTGAGATTCCGCCTGCCGATGCAGGGTACATGGGTTCGTGCCCCGGTCCGGGAAGATCTCACATGCCGCGGACCGGCTGGGCCCATAAGCCATGGCCGCTGAGCCTGCGCTCCACAATGGGAGAAGCCACAACAGTGAGAGGACCGCGTACCGCGTACCGCAAAAAAAAAAAAAAAAAAAAAAAAAAAAAAAGCATACAGGAGATGCATTTTCTCTCTGAATTCACTCTTTTGAAGTTTTTTTTCTTTTTCTGTAATTATACTGCTAGAGATTTCATACTAAATGAACCCAAAATAGAGGCAGCTTAGAAGGAGAATCCAAATTCTGCTGTAGGTGTCCTCTTAGCTTTCAGAATCAGTATTACCACTTTATAAGAGAGTGTTTTCTTCTTTTTGAAAATGAAAAGGAGAAGAGATGAGAATAGACCCCTTCCTGTCTCCCCCAAAATATATGGATAAATGAGAAAACATACTTGAAGCACTTTTGAGTTTCAAAGAACTATAGCTATATTATGATATCTCTAAGGGCTGGGTTAGAATAGGATGACCAGCAAACAGCAGAAGGGCCAAGCATGGAACTTACTCAACTCAGGAGGTCTCTGAGTTAATAAGAGAGCTGAGTTATGCTTATGGATGCCAAAGTGAATATGGGTGACTTTTTAAGTCTAATGATGATGAGAATATTGCATGGGACAAACTTATACTAAAAATTATCTGTTGTTTATCTGAAATTCAAAGTTAACTGGGCATCCAGTATTTTTATTTGTTAAATCTGGCAGTTCTAGTTATGGTAGTATTTTAAGGGGGAAAAGTTGGCTCAATTAATGACCTGTGCATCTTGTTTGTGGCATTCTGGTTTCTTTTATGCAATAAGAAATGTTTTAGCTACATATAAGGGAATTCTGAAGCACGACAATATAAAAGTGTGAGCATAAATGGCCACTAACTTCCAAAAACCTTACCAACAATGTTGGAAATCTCACCTTCTAAAAACTGTGCTGTTGAAAGCAGCAAAGGGGGAGCACTCCTAACTAATGAAACAGTATGTTACCACTTTTAAAGAGAGAAGAAATAATGTTCATTGACATATTACAAGTATTACAACTTCAAAGACAAGTATTTCTAAAAAGCAAACAACCCACAAGAATACAGAGGCATAAAAACTCTTTGAAAGAGATAACATTTAGAAAAAAAATTTTTAACAAAGCATACTTCCATGATAAATGACAGAAAACAGACCCACCACCCAAAAAGTTTTTCATGTTCCTGGAGGTCTTACGAATATGTCCTCAAGTGACTACCAGGAAAAGAGTGACAGGGCCATATCTGGAATCCAGGGCAAGGTGGAGAAGCCCAAATGTCCAAACTGGGAATCTTGCAACATTACACTAAATCATTGTGGCAAATTTTTATGCACTTTAAGCTCACTTTTACTACTGCCAGAACTCTTTCCTCATTAAGGAACAGATATAAAAACTGGGAGCTACTTATAGGGTAGATAGCAAATAGTCTGTCTGCTGGTAAGATACAGACCTTCACCTTGCATACATAACAGCTGGAGAAAAAAGAGCCCTTATTCATCAAATTTAAAAAGCGCTCTCTCATTTCATGCTAATTGTATGGCCTTTTGCATGATATACAAAAGATTGCCTAAAATGAAAGGAATTAAAAAGAAAACTACCAGTCTCGGAGGTTTTTTGGGAACAAGATTAACTTATTACTTTTTTAGAGAAAGTAGTTGACAGAGTAATTCAAGTATTACATTTATTTTCACAGAATGACCTTTACAGGTTTTATTATTATCAACGTCTTTCCAACTGCCTCTTGCTGCCTAACATAATGTGGCCTCATTCTACTAATCTCAGTGCTCCAAAACCCTTTAGATTATCATCAAACAGTTCATAAATTATAGAATTTAAAATAAAGTACATAAAGATTTTTTTTTCCACCAAGGAAAGGGAGGCTGATTACTCATAAATGTTTGCTTCCCAGCTCCTGCAACATGTAGGTTCTGCTTCAACTGGTTTCTTACAAAAGTGCAATATCAAAAATTCATTTGTAGTGATGGATATTTATTATCAATAATAATATACAGTAATAGATTAAGTGACAATATTATTCAAGGTTTGTAAATAAGATGATAAGCTGTGATAATTTATGACATACCATAAATTATGGTATATGGTGATATATGAAGTGGGTCTTTGAAAACCTGCCTGAATTTAGATTAATGTTACTATAAATATCAACCAATTATTAACAACCATGTAAAAGCCGTCAGGGGAAGAGGTGGAAAGCAGAGAAATGGTAGGTGCAGTTCATTCATTTGGGCACAAAGCAGCACTTATTCCTTCCAGAACTATCTACCAATTGCTATCAGCCAACTGAATCAGGGTTGGCAATTGCAAAGAACAGCTGCTTCAACATGCAGCCCTCGAAGAAAGCAAAAGAATGATTGGGCTGCCGAGGCTCCCAAAAGGATTGACCATTCAAGAAATTAAAAGCTGAAGCAAACATGCAAATAACTGCTGTTTACTATACACGTTAAGGCTTTTTTAACCTATTAGACTGGCATTGTCCAGTAAAACTATGAGGCAAACCACATTTGTAATTTAAAATTTTCTCATAGCCACAGTAAGTTAAAAGAAACAGATGAAATTCATTTTAATACTTTTTTTTTCTAACTCAGTATATCCAGAATATTATCGTGGCAACATTTAATCCACATAAAATATCACTGAAATATTTTACAATCTTTCTTTCATACCAAGTCTTTGAAATCCAGTATGTATTTTACACATATAGCACATCTGAATTCGGACTACCGGTCACATTTCAAGTGCTCAACAGCTACATGTGGCAAGTAGCGACCACATTAGGCAGTGCAGTTAAAACTTCACAGCTTGGAGGAAAAAAAAAAAGGTCTTGCTCTTAATTACTACCTAATGTTTTCCTGTGAGTCAAATCTGAAGCCACCGATGAGGTTACTTATTCTCTGTGTTAACGAACACAGTAAAAACAAAAAAGCTATACCACTAGAAACAGGGGTTGAATTCTAAGAGGTCATGCTTAATTTTCATTAATAACAAATATTTATCTGTTAAACTACTTGCTTTCCCTGGCCACATTTCTGATCCTGCCACAAATTTCAGGAGTCTGCGTTTTTCTCTGAGGATCTAATTATCAGCCGTATCACCCAATATTCAGTGAAATTTTCCCATCTTTACTATTTGCCACTTGAATAAAATAGTGTTCCAAAGTAGTAAATTATGTAATTCCTAAATCCAAACTGGTTTATGACTAATTGGTAAGAATCATGGAGTTTCCTCATGAAAAGAGTTCCAAAAAATCAAGAAAAGAATAACTAAAAACAAATGAGTACCAAGATATACTAAATTCCAGGCTAACAAGCTCTTCGGCCCTTATGAAACTGCAAAGGACCGCGTAAGGGCTTGCATGCAAAACCGAAACTCAACAAGCCATTTTCAAGAGCTGAGGCAGGGATGATCGTTAGTAGAAAAATATGTGACGGAGAGGTGCCAGTATTTAGTCTGCAAATCTGAATATTCAAAATGTAAAATATTTAACATTTCTTTCAAAAATGAATGCCAGTTTATATTTTTCTTCTTTCACATTTATTGTTAGAAAATTTTTATTTCAAGTTTGGGTTTTGACTTGACTGACAATTTCAGGCAATATATTAGAAACCAAAAAGTTAGTGGAATTATACATTTTATAATCAACACCTAAAAAGATCTTGAGATAGAAACAGAATATTCCTCTTAGTCACTTATAATGAGGTGAAGTAATAGGTTTAAATATGTCAGAAAAACTAAGCATTCTCATATTCTGCTTTTATCCATAATTTATAATTTAGCCTATAATTCTCATATCCTCAGATCTCACACTCTCCTATAGCTCCACCTTTCTTTATTAGTAAAACTCCTTAACACTTAACTCGACTGAGGAAAGCAGTAGCATGGTAAACTGATTCATTTGGTTAACTGATGGATGGCTGCGTGATGCCCTGAATTTTGCTTGAGGGACGGATTGCCTCTGAGACATGGTTATAGCCTCCAATCCTGGAGTTCAATTATGGCCAACTGTCTTACGTGATCTTGCAATGATGAACTTTTAAATGTATCAATAAAACAATTTTTTTTCACCACATATCTTCCACAGAGCAATAACCCCAACATTTTTAGACATGGAGAACAATGTTTAACAGAGTCTTGCCCCAAATAACTGTTTAAGAAATACTGAAATAGAGACTGCGGGTGGAAGCTTCGGAGCCGCGGAGGAGAGCACAGCAAAGGGGTGCGGAGAGCAAAGCAGAGAGATTCCCGCACAGAGGACCGGTGCCGACCGGCACTCACCAGCCCGAGAGGCTTGTCTGCTCACCCGCCGGGGTGGGCGGGGCTGGGAGCTGAGGCACGGGCTTCTGTCGGAGCGCAGTGAGAGGACTGGGGTTGGCGGCGTGCACACGGCCTGCAGGGGGTTAGTGCACCACGGCTAGATGGGAGGGAGTCCAGAGAAAAGTCTGGACCTGCCGAAGAGACAAGAGACTTTTTCTTCCCTCTGTTTCCTGGTGTGCGAGGAGAGGCGATTAAGAGCGCTGCTTAAAGGAGCTCCAGAGACTGGCGTGAGCCGTGGCTAACAGCGCGAACACCAGAGCTGGGCATGAGACGCTAAGGCTGCTGCTGCCGCCACCAAGAAGCCTGTGTGCGAGCACAGGTCACTATCTGCACCTCCCCTCTGGGGAGTCTGTGCAGCCCGCCACTGCCAGGGTCCCAGGATCCAGGGACAACTTCCCCTGGAGAACGCATGGCAAGCCTCAGGCTGGTGCAACGTCACGCTGGCCTCTGCCGCCGCAGGCTCGCCCCGCATCCTCAACCATCCCTCCCCGGGGCCTGAGTGAGCCAGAGTCCCTGAAGCAGCTGCTCCTTTAACCCCGTCCTGTCTGAGCGAAGAACAGACGCCCTCCAGCGACCTACACGCAGAGGCGGGACCAAATCCAAAGCTGAGCCCCGGCAGCTGGTCAAACAAAGAAGAGAAAGGGAAATCTCTCCCAGCAGCCTCAGGAGCAGCGGATTAAAGCTCCACAATCAACTTGATGTATCCTGCATCTGTGGAATACCTGAATAGACAACGAATCATCCCAAATTGAGGAGGTGGACTTTGAGAGCAAGATTTATTATTTTTCCCCTTTTCCTCTTTTTGTGAGTGTGTATGTGTATGCTTCTGTGTGAGATTTTGCCAGTATAGCTTTGCTTTCACCATTTGTCCTAGGTTTCTATCTGTCCGTTGTATTTTTTTTTTACTTAAAAAAATTTTTTTTCTTACTAATTATTTTTTATTTTAATAACTTTATTTTATCTTACTTTATTTTATTTTCTTTTATCCTCGTTTTTTTCTTTCTTTCTACTTTTTCTCCCTTTTATTCTGAGCTGTGTGGATGAAAGGCTCTTGGTGCTGCAGCCAGGAGTCAGTGCTGTGCCTCTGAGGTGGGAGAGCCAACTTCAGGACACTGGTCCACCAGAGACCTCCCAGCTCCACGTAATATCAAACGGCGAAAATCTCCCAGGTATCTCCATCTCAACACTAGCACCCAGCTTCACTCAATGACCAGCAAGCTACAGTGCTGGACACCCTATGCCAAACAACTAGCAAGACAGGAACACAACCCCACCCCTTAGCAGAGAGGCTGCCTAAAATCATAATAAGTCCACAGACACCCCAAGACACACCACCAGACGTGGACCTGCCCACCAGAAAGACAAGATCCAGCCTCATCCACCAGAACACAGGCACTACTCCCTTCCACCAGGAAGCCTACACAACCCTCTGAACCAACTTTAGCCACTGGGGACAGACACCAAAAACAACGGGAACTACGAACCTGCAGCCTGCAAAAAGGAGACCCCAAACACAGTAAGAAAAGCAAAATGAGAAGACAGAAAAACACACAGCAGATGAAGGAGAAAGATAAAAACCCACCAGACCTAACAAATGAAGAGGAAATAGGCAGTCTACCTGAAAATGATTTCAGAGTAATGATACTAAAGATGATCCAAAATCTTGTAAATAGAATAAAGAAAATGCAAGAAACATTTAACAAGGACCTAGAAGAACTGAAGATGAAACAAACAATGACGAACAACACAATAAATGAAATTAAAAATACTCCAGAAGAGATCAATAGAATAACTGAGACAGAAGAACGGATAAGTGACCTGGAAGATAAAATAGTGGGAATAACTACTGCAGAGCAGAATAAAAAAAAAGAATGAAAAGAACTGAGGACAGTCTGAGAGACCTCTGGGACATTAAACACACCAACATTCGAATCATAGGGGTTCCAGAAGAGGAAGAGAAAAAGAAAGGGACGGAGAAAAAATTTGAAGAGATTATAGTTGAAAACTTCCCTAATATGGGAAAGGAAATAGTTAATCAAGTCCAGGAAGCACAGAGTCCCACACAGGGTAAATCCAAGGAGAAACATGCCAAGACACATACTAATAAAACTGTCAAAAATTAAATACAAAGAAAACATATTAAAAACAGCACGGGAAAAACAACAAATAACACACAAGGGAATCCCCATAAGGTTAACAGCTGATCTTTCAGCAGAAACTCCGCAAGCCAGAAGGGACTAGCAGGACATATTTAAAGTGATGAAGGAGAAAAACCTACAACCAAGATTACTGTACCCAGCAAGGATCTCATTCAGATTTGATGGAGAAATTAAAACCTTTACAGACTAGCTAAAGCTGAGAGAGTTCAGCACCACCAAACCAGCTTTACAACAAATGCTAAAGGACCTTCTCTAGGCAAGAAACACAAAAGAAGGAAAAGACCTACAATAACAAACTGAAAACAATTAAGAAAATGGGAATAGGAACACACATATCAATAATTACCTTAAATGTATATGGATTAAATGCTCCCATCAAAAGACACAGACTGGCTGAATGGATACAAACACAAGACCCATATATATGCTGTCTACAAGACACCCACTTCAGACCTAGAGACACATACAGACTGAAAATGAGGGGATGGAAAAAGATATTCCATGCAAATGGAAACCATAAGAAAGCTGGAGTAGCAATTCTCATATCAGACAAAATAGACTTTAAAATAAAGACTATTAGAAGAGACAAAGAAGGACACTACATAATGATCAAGGGATCGATCCAAGAAGAAGATATAACAATTGTAAATATTTATGCACCCAACATAGGGGCACCTCAATACATAAGGCGAATACTAACAGCCATAAAAGGGGAAATCTACAGTAACACATTCATAGTAGGGGACTTTAACACCCCACTTTCACCAATGGACAGATCATCCAAAATGAAAATAAATAAGGAAACACAGCTTTAAATGATACATTAAACAAGATGGACTTAATTGATATTTATAGGACATTCCATCCAAGAACAACAGAATACACATTTTTCTCAAGTGCTCATGGAACATTCTCCAGGATAGATCATATCTTGGGTCACAAATCAAGCCTTGGTAAATTTAAGAAAATTGAAATTGTATCAAGTATCTTTTCCAACCACAATGCTATGAGACTAGATATCAATTACAGGAAAAGATCTATAAAAAATACAGACACATGGAGGCTAAAAAATACACTACTTAATAACGAAGTGATCACTGAAGAAATCAAAGAGGAAATCAAAAACTACCTAGAAACAAATGAAAATGTAGACACGACGACCCAAAACCTATGGGATGCAGCAAAAGCAGTTCTAAGAGGGAAGTTTATAGCAATACAATCCTACCTTAAGAAACGGGTAACAACATCTCGAATAAACATCCTAACCTTGCACCTAAAGCAATTAGAGAAAGAAGAACAAAAAAACCCCAAAGTTAGCAGAAGGAAAGAAATCATAAAAATCAGATCAGAAATGAAAAAGAAATGAAGGAAATGATGGCAAAGATCAATAAAACTAAAAGCTGGTTCTTTGAGAAAGAAACAAAATTGATAAACCATTAGCCAGACTCATCAAGAAAAAAAGGGAGAAGACTCATATCAACAGAAATAAAAATGAAAAAGGAGAAGTAACAACTGACACTGCAGAAATATAAAAGAGCATGAGAGACTACTACAAGCAACTCTATGCCAATAAAATGGACAACCTGGAAGAAATGGACAAATTCTTAGAAATGCACAACCTGCCAAGACTGAATCAGAAAGAAATAGAAAATATGAATAGACCAATCACAACCACTGAAGTTGAAACTGTGGTTTAAAATCTTCCAACAAACAAAAGCCCAGGACCAGATGGCTTCAGAGGCGAATTCTATCAACCATATTGAGAGAAGAGCTATCATCTATCCTGCTCAAACTCACCCAAAATATAGCAGAGGGAGGAACACTCCCAAACTCATTCTATGAGGCCACCATCACCGTGATACCAAAACCAGACAAGGATGTCACAAAGAAAGAAGACTACAGGCCAATATCACTGATGAACATAGATGCAAAAATCCTCAACAAAATACTAGCAAACAGAATCCAACAGCACATTAAGAGGATCATACAACATGATCAAGTGGGGTTTATGCCAGGAATGCAAGGATTCTTCAATATACGCAAATCAATGTGATACACCATATTAAGAAACTGAAGGAGAAAAACCATATGGTCATCTCAATAGATGCAGAGAAAGCTTTCGACAAAATTCAACACCCATTTATGATAAAAACCCTGCAGAAGGTAGGCATAGAGGGAACTTTCCTCAACATAATAAAGGCCATATATGACAAACCCACAGCCAACATCGTCCTCAATGGTGAAAAACTGAAAGCATTTCCACTAAGATCAGGAACAAGACAAGGTTGCCCACTCTCACCACTCTTATTCACCATAGTTTTGGAAGTTTTAGCCACAGCAATCAGAGAAGGAAAGGAAATAAAAGGAATCCAAATCGGAAAAGAAGACATAAAGCTGTCACTGTTTGCAGATGACATGATACTATACATAGAGAATCCTAAAGATGCTACTATCAGCAAACTACTAGAGCTAATCAATGAATTTGTTAAAGTAGCAGGATACAAAATTACTGCACAGAAATCTCTGGCATTCCTATACACTAATCATGAAAAATCTGAAAGTGAAATCAAGAAAACATTCCCATTTACCATTGCAACAAAAAGAATAAAATATCTAGGAATAAACCTACCTAAGGAGACAAAAGACCTGTATGCAGAAAATTATAAGACATTGATGAAAAAAATTAAAGATGATACAAATAGATGGAGAGATATACCATGTTCTTGGATAGGAAGAATCAACATTGTGAAAATGACTATACTACCCAAAGCAATCTACAGATTCAATGCAATCCCTATCAAACTACCACTGGCATTTTTCACAGAACTAGAACAAAAAATTTCACAGTTTATATGGAAACACAAAAGACCCCGAGTAGCCAAAGCAATCTTGAGAATGAAAAACGGAGCTGGAGGAATCAGGCTCCCTGACTTCAGACTATACTACAAGGATACAGTAATCAAGACAGTATGGTACCGGCACAAACACATAAATATAGATCAGTGGAACAGGATAGAAAGGCCAGAGATAAACCCAGGCACATATGGTCACCTTATGTTTGATAAAGGAGGCAGGAATGTACAGTGGAGAAATCAAGCCTCTTCAATAAGTGGTGCTGGGAAAACTGGACAGGTACATGTAAAAGTATGAGATTAGATCACTCCCTACACAAAACACAAAAACACTATACACAAAAATAAGCTCAAAATGGATTAAAGACCTAAATGTAAGGCCAGACACTATCAAACTCTTAGAGGAAAACATAGGCAGAACACTCTAGGACATAAATCACAGCAAGATCCCTTTTGACCCACCTCCTAGAGAAATGGAAATAAAAACAAAAATAAACAAATGGGACCTAATGAAACTTTAAAGCTTTTGCACAGCAAAGGAAACCATAAACAAGACGAAAAGACAACCCTCAGAATGGGAGAAAATACTTGCAAATGAAGCAACTGACAAAGGATTAATCTCCAAAATTTATAAGCAGCTCATGCAGCTCAATAACAAAAAAGCAAACAACCCAATCCAAAAATGGGCAGAAGACCTAAATAGACATTTCTCCAAAGAAGATATACAGACTGCCAACAAACACATGAAAGAATGCTCAACATCACTAATCATTAGAGAAATGCAAATCAAAACTACAATGAGATATCATCTCACACCGGTCAGAATGGCCATCATCAAAAACTCTACAAACAATAAATGCTGGAGAGGGTGTGGAGAAAAGGTAACCCTTTTGCACTGTTGGTGGGAATGTAAATTGATACAGCCACTGTGGAGAACAGTATGGAGGTTACTTTAAAAACTACAAATAGAACTACCATATGACCCAGCAATCCCACTACTGGAGATATACCCTGAGAAAACCATAATTCAAAAAGAGTCATGTACCTAAATGTTCATTGCAGCTCTATTTACAATAGCCCGGAGATGGAAACAACCTAAGTGCCCATCATTGGATGAATGGATAAAGAAGATGTGGCACATATATACAATGGAATATTACTCAGCCATAAAAAGAAATGAAATTGAGCTTTTTGTAATGAGGTGGATAGACCTAGAGTCTGTCATACAGAGTGAAGTAAGTCAGAAAGAGAAAGACAAATACCGTATGCTAACACATATATATGGAATTTAAGGGAAAAAAAATGTCATGAAGAGCCTAGGGGTAAGACAGGAATAAAGACACAGACCTACTAGAGAATGGACTTGAGGATATGGGGAGGGGGAAGGGTAAGATGTGACAAAGCGAGAGAGAGAGGCATGGACATATATACACTACCAAACGTAAAGCAGACAGCTACTGGGAAGCAGCCACATAGCACAGGGAGATCAGCTCCGTGCTTTGTGACCACCTGGAGGGGTGGGATAGGGAGTGTGGGAGGGAGGGAGTCGCAAGAGGGAAGAGATATGGGAACATATGTATATGTATAACTGATTCACTTTGTTATATAGCAGAAACTAACACACCACTGTAAAGCAATTATACTCCAATAAAGATGAGAAAAGAAATACTGAAATAAATAAAATGGTCTGATAGTTCAAAATTGACTTGGATAAGAAACTAGGGAATTATCTATTAACCAGGCTAAGTAGGTTTTAGATAGGCAATGATAAAAATGCAAACTTACTCATCAGATCTTTTAGTGACTAAATAATGTTACACCAGAATCTGAATCCATTTTTCTTTCAGAGCAAAACTACAACTACTGAAGTTGAAAGTACAGAATCTGATTTCGGTTCTCAATGTCAATAGGCATGAAGTGGAGGTTTAAAAAAAAAGTAAAACTCATGGACATTATCCAGCTAACAATGGTGCACCTCCTTCTGTTCTGATTCAGTGGCCCTTTTTGCACAAGTGTGATTTCTGAGGGTCTCTGTAGGTCTGGTGTACAAGTGCTAAAATTCTCTTTCGTTGACTTTGGACTTGAAAGTTCACCCTGGTGAAGGCTACCCAGGCACTGGTTAACTGAAATTCTACTGCCATTACTTCCTTCTTTCCTTCCTTCAACAACTATTTATTTGACACTTACCATATGTAAGTACTGTTTTTAGGCATTAGAGTTTCAGCAATAAATGAGACAGAGAAGATCGCAGCTTTCAACAATCTTACATTCTTCCAGTTATTACCTGTAACTTGTCAGATATAGCACACTATAAGCAACTGTTGAATGTAAACAGTATTTGATACATTAAAAATTGGGAATTAAAATTTTAAGGGGTAGCAATAATACCCATGGTCTAAAGAAAAGTTTCAGATGCTTATCATTTACTTATTTTGCCAACTTCTTAATTCTTGTGCAAGAAAGTCTTGTACTATTTTCAATAGCTAAGGAAGGCAAAACACATACCAAAAACACTTAGGAATCACTACTTAAAAATAAGAGAAAAAACACTTAAAATCACTTTTTAAAATACCATTTAAAATGTGTCTTCAGTCAGGAATGGATGCCAAAACAGTCAATACAAAGGAGAAATGTCCAAAACACAACAGAGTTTTGAGGAAAGGCATAATACATAATAGAACTAAGAGCCTCTTTAGGATTTGGGAATCAGAATGATCACTGAGCCTGCCTAATGGGAATGATTAAAGATAACCTGAAAAACTAACAGAAACTATGGCAGAATCTGATGTAAATAATTCAATTTGGAAAGATGGAGTAACTTTACAAATATACTCCCATTAATCCGGCATTGAAAAAGTAAGGAATTTGGCCAACGTTACGAGTGTTTCAGTACTACGGTAATAAGCTGAACAAGTTATTCTGTCTTTGGTCTAATCTAAATGTTCATTCCTGCATGCAACTAATATTAAACATTTATTGAGTGCCCGACACATGCCATGCATGGTGCTAGGCACAGAGAACACAATGCTGAAGCAGCTGGATCCCCAGTTCATGATGCACCTGGTCACCATACAAGGAGCCAGAACACAGGTGTTTAAATGTGCAGAGAGAGCAGAAGAAAGGACTTTATGCTGCCTGAGGGAGACAAAGACGGCGCCTGAGTTGAAAGATATTTGAGCAGGAGTTTGAAGGAGGATCGGAACTACACAAAGTGTTCATGAGGGGTGAGGCGTAAAGAAAGCACTCGACGAAGAAAGGAAAATTGCACGCATAAACTCCAGGAGAAAGGAATATGCTCACAGCATGGTAAGAAACCCTGTAAAACGACACAGGACAGACCTGGATGTTTATACACTGGGCAGGGCCAGATCATGAAGGGACAGGCACATCAGACAAAAGTTACTGGATTTTATCCTAGAAGAAGCTAAGAGCCCCTATGTCATCAAATAAGGCAACTACATGGTCAGATCTGTGGCGAATGGACTGAATGAAAGTAAGACTAGGGATGAGGAGGCTATTTCAGAAAGTCTTTGCAATGGTCCATGTGAGAGATAGTAAGGCCTGACCCACTGCAGGTGGAGTGGAGAGGGAGGGGACAGGACAGATAAGTGAGCTAGAAACGAAGTGACTTGCTGATCAACTGGGTTAAGCTTGGGGGAGAGGAAGAAGTCAAGAGTAATTCGCTGGCTTCCAACTTGAGAAGATACCCGTCTCCTCGCCAAGCATTCTATCAGCTTTCAGTTTTGGATTTTGGCTCCCTGAGACTGGTCACTGCTGATCTGCCTCATTCTCTTTGTCCTAAAGAATGTCCTTAGGCGCTACAGAAATACAGAGGCGGCCACCACCACCTCTGAGTGATGACAAGAAGGAAGCACCACCGCCTGTGCCTCCCTGCCTGGTCTACACCACCTTCAGCAACCACGGCAGCAATCCTGTAGATGGCGCCCATTTTAATTCTGTACACAAATAATTAATCAAACTATAGTTATTATGCGCCCCAGGAGCACAAGGCACTACGGAAAATAAAAGCAATGTGCAGGTTTCTGCCGAGTTATGCAGGAAAGCAATACAGTGCAAAGCAGTGGTCAGTCAGATGCAAGTCCGAAATCCAGCTCCGTTACTGTTACTGGTTATATGACCTTGGGAAACTGATGTTCTTGGGCCTTGGCTGCCTCTTCTATAAATCTGGATAATATAGCCTATCTCACTGGTAAAAATTAATGAGATAATACATGTAAATTTCCTACTAGCACCATGCCTAACTTATCGTAGATTCAAAAAATAGTAAGTAAATATCCTCCTTATTTCCCATCCCTTTTGACTACTCAAAACCTTTCTGCTTCCAAACAGAATCCAGTTATCACCAATGGGTGTTTCTCTCTACTTCCCCATGTCTACTGTTGGCAAACATGAAGCTTCTAAAATTAACACAGGATGGTATCTATATCACAGACTGCTCACAGGCTATCCAATATTCATCAACCCTTTCTTCCTATTACTGCACCCTGATTTTGCTGAAGGTGGTAAAATACTAAGCAAAAAAAACCATTTCCTAGGGTCCCTTGCCACTAGGGGTAGCCTAATGTGTGACACAGTAGAGTCAGTAAAACTCTTGTTAGAGATTATTTGGAAAGTTTCTGGACATAGGTATTTTTATTCTCTCTCAGCTAGCTTCCTTTTTCCAAGTTCCTGGAAAGTCGGTATGATGGCTGGAATTGCAGTAGCTATCCTGCAACTATGAGGAAAAGATCAAGACTCATAATATGAGCCTTGACATACTTGAGCTCCTGAAAAATGCTTCCACCACCTTCCACCAGACTTCTTATCACATGGGAAAAATAAAGGCCTAAATTTAAGCCACTGCCTTTCAGGTCTCTGTAACTCTTCTGAGCCCAATTCCGAACTGATTGAGGAATTTCCTAAATTTAGGGATATCCTTCAATCCTATTTTGGCATGAGTATCAAGCCATCAACCATAATTTCCTTCCAATTTAAAAAGAAACTCTTATTGAGTGTCCAGTATGTGAGATACTGTGTATGTAGACATAGAAATAAATATTACCTACTGACTCATTTTTTTTTAAACACCTTTATTGGAGTATAATTGCTTTACAATGGTGTGTTAGTTTCTGCTGTATAACAAAGTGAATCAGCTATACATACACATATATCCCCATATCTCCTTCCTCTTGTGTCTCCCTCCCACCTTCTCTATCCCACCTCTCTAGGTGGTCACAAATCACCGAGCTGATCTCCCTGTGCTATGCGGTTGCTTCCCACTAGCTATCTACTTTACATTTGGTAGTGTATATATGTCCATGCCACTCTCTCACTTTGTCCCAGCTTACCCTTCCCCCTCCCCGTGTCCTCAAGTCCATTCTCTATGTTATCTACTGACTCATTTAATTCTTATAGTAACCCTTCAAAGTAAGTAGTGTCATTCTCATTTTACAGCAAAGGGACACGAAGGTCTGAGAGGCTAAGTACTTTATCAAAGGTACCTTAGTGATACAAGGCGAGCCAAGATCGGAGCTCCATGTCTATTTGATGATGAAGTTCACATCCTGGCAGCTATCCATGCTACTGCAGGGGTTCTGTGAACTCACTACTGTGAGGAACCATGACTCCCAAGACAATGTCTCTCTAAATTAAGTACTCACTTTTCCTAGGTCGTCCGTACTGATACCTAAAATTCAACTGGGAAACCATCTTAAAATGTATGTCTAGAGCATGAAAAAAGTGTGTAGCAGGAGACCATGAAGTGGTTGATGTGGCAAGGGTGAGAGCTGCCTAGGCCTGAGGTACACTGCCTGAAAGCAGCTAGGCAGGGCTGACAATCTGGAAAGGAGGCTCCTTTTACCTGGGGCCTCCAGTCAACAAGGACCCTGAAGAAATCGTGTTAAACTGGAAATCAGCGTGTGAGCCTGAGGCATCGGAGAGAGAGTAAGTAAAGGTGTCCAATGTCACACACATTCTCACAGTAAAAAAAAAACTCATGATCTTGTCACACGTAATTTTTTAAAAGAGGAGTGAGAGACAAAATTGGGAGCTGTGTACATCTCTTATAACCTATTAAAAAACACTTTAAATACAGACTTGTTCTATATATTACATAAATATACATATAAATGCATATTTTAACTCTTTCTTCTTCACAATGAATCTGAAGCAGCCAACAAGAAGATTCAATAATTTAAAAATCATAACCAGGAAACATATACAATAGGAGTATGAAATAAGAGGAAAATAAAGTAAGCAGACATATATCCTATAGGGTCCTAAACAGTTACTAAAATTGAGCTGTAAATTTAGGTCTGAGCCTCCTCTTGCCAAAGGAAAACAGAAAAAAATGACTAGGTACAAAATTCACAATGGCCATGAGAAAAAGAGAATATTACCACCTCAGGAGAAACAAAATATTTTCTGTTAGCATAAGAGGAATAAGAAATCAGAAGACCTAAGTGGGACTTCACACAGGAGAAACTATATAACAGAGCAGACAACGTCTCAGCAATTCCTCAATAGTAAATGCTACAGTGTATTCCACACAACAGTTTCTCACAGAGTTATTCAATCAAGCTGAAAAACAGTTCGGGGAAGGCAATCTGTGCAGGACTGAGGCAATGAGATAGGAATATACGGCTCTCCAATGGGCCAGCTTGATCTAGTAATAAATCCCGGAATATCTACATGAACAAAGAGACGGCATTTTCTTTAAATTATTCTCCAACCGAAACCAACTTAAGAAGTAGGATTATGCAACAGTTTCCTGACTCTTTTCAGTTCAGAAGTTCTGAGAAAGTTTTCAGGGGCTTTTTATTATGTAAATGGTACTTCAGTCCACTGGCACTGTGCTCCTAGGTGTAGCACTTATGTGCCAATCTTTCCTCCTTCTCCAAGGAGAAATCGGCATTAAAAGGCAGAGAAAAGGTAGGCTGCATTACTTTAAAAAATTATGGCTTTTTGCTTTTACATTAGGAGGTTCTACTACACACACTTTCTATTATATAACTAATGTTAGAGAAAATTTATGAATTCACACCCATAATGATTTCTTAACTAATTTAAAAGGCAATGAGTGAAAGGCATGTACCTAAGAATATGACATTCCAAAAATGGACATTAAACAGTCCTTGAACAGGTAGAAATTAATATCAATTATGAACAGTGTAGGATGAACACACGAGTTCACTGAAAAAAAAAAAACTGACGTATAGTAAGACATGGGGCCTGTTAGGTCTGGAAAGAAATGTAAAATCTATGTAAATTTAGCTGAGCTTAACTAAGGTGTAATTTTTTTCTGTGTGTTCATACTGATGCACTGTCATAAGCATGTTCACAGGAATCCTCAATAAGGTACAAAGTGGAATATTCAGAAAACGCCAATTAGGCCAAGTACATACCTGCATGCCAGTTTTCCCACTGCATAAGGAGTCAGATGATATTTACCCTTCAAAAGAGTCTCTAGTTGTGTGTGAAGACAACATAAATATCGTTGTGCTTTAACTTAAATTCTCTATAAAGTCACAAGAAGTTACGACTGTAACATGAACCAAAGGAGGAAAAAATAAGGACCATTTGATACTAATTAAAAAACAGGAGATTGGAAAAAAGATGGCTGTGGGAAATAGGGAACAGTTGTTCTCCCAACATGGACCTCTTACCCTGCTGATTCTGTGGTTTTTAAAACTACAAAAGTGAAAACTGGAAAAATGACAATAAAATTACTACCAACAGATAAACAGAATAACATTCTCTATGGTTTTTAAAATAACTTCTAAATTGACGATAGAAAACTAAATTTGCTAAGCAAAAAGCTAGCATTTCCACATTTATTTCCTCCTTCTAAACACATACAATAAACACACATATTGGATCTAATGTAGCTCCATGCAATGCAATTAGAGGTTCCCGTTCTTTGATTCCAATTGCAATCAATTGCAATGAATCAGCAGAAGAGGCAGGTGATTAAAGTCACATAACTTTAACAAACGAAGATTGCTGAAGTTAAATAAATATCATTGTGGTCACTTTAAGCTACCTAGCTTCATCAAGCAGAGCTACAAAAGCAGCAGGTTAGCAGGTTTCTGGCAAGGAATAATTGGTGCTGAGCAACAGACTGTGTACATGAGCAGAAACATTGCATAAAACTCACATTGCTGGCTTACCCACACCATATGTGCATTTTGGATGGAAACAGGGGCAGCTCTCATACACCTCACATAGTTTGGCCTTTTCTGGCTAGGATGAATAAACACTATGTTTCCGTGTGCTAACTGTTAACCCCAATGGAAACCAGAAAATACCAGAATTATGACCTATCAATTCTAATTTTTTCCAGCAAAACTGAAACTAGGACAAAGACACAGTGGTAACAAAAATATACAAATTTGAAGTTATGGAAAAGATCTTTACAAATACTGATAAGCATGCCTCAAGTTAATTCATCTTGCCAATGTTTTGAGCTATCAACAACCCACAGTAATCTGATTGTCAAATACAAAAGTAAAAAGTTTATAGATTTAAAGAAATAATAAAGCATTTCGATTGTTCTTTACCAGTGGCCAAATTTATCATTTCCCCAAACAGACTTTGTAAGCAAGAGCAAGGACCTTGAAAGTGGTTTTCACAGTCTGACAAGTTACCTGCAAGGACTTTTGCACAATTCCTTCCTAACAAGCATGAAAGCCTGATTAATCAATATCTAAAAATCTTCATTATGCATCAGATTCTCCCCCTTCACCCCCCCTCCATCCCCCAATCAAAGCAGCAGTATAAAGGTTGGCGTTTGGTGGCAAAATTCCAATTCACTTTCCAAAGAGGTAAATGGCCAGGACTTCTGGGGAGGAAAAGATCTCAGACACTGCATCTAATGCCCCTACTTCACTGACTAAGAATTGAAGTTGAAGAGAAGCTTAGCAACTTGTCCTAGATCAAACACTTGGTGAGCAGAGGAATCCAGCAAAAATGTACTTTCTACTATATTATATGGTCCAGTAATTCGAGTGAAAATAAAGATTGGAGAGATGCACTCTACAAAATCTTTTTCCCAAAAGGTATCTTGCATAGCAGGATAAACACATCAAAGAATTAAATTCACCATTTAAATGATATAAACAGTGCAATAATCCAACTGTGCTTCATTTCCCAGTAAATCACAAATTTGCAATGGTTCTATATTAGGAAAAACAAAAAACAGAAATCCTTGCACTCATCTTGGATAAAATTATATTCTCATAAACTAAGTGTTATAAAGGGAGAAATTAGTATCTTCAAACTAAGAGTCTCAGAATCATAGATATAGATGCAAAAGCAAGATTTGTAGACAAATACATGTTGAAACCAGTAACCCACAACCTTTTGGGGGGAGGGGGAATATGACTTTATAACTGATACTATGACACTGACAGGTAGATCAATGAGAACAGTCTGGGCCACGTGATTTCTAATGATATGTGAAGAATAAACTCCAAGTCACCTCACTCTTCTCCCTGCTGGAAAGTCGCCTAGGTGAGAAGACAGATGTTTCGACAAACCATGATCAGATGTGATGCTCTGTGATCAACTAATTAAGAGATCTTAAACAATAATCCAAGGCAGGTAAGTGCCTACATGTCTCCTAAAGATCATCCTCAGTAGACTGTTCCATCATTGTTACTGCCATCCAAAATAGTTCTTCTGTTAATAAGCAATATCCTCACCATCAGACTTACTATCATTTAAAATATAAGATATACTCATTATAGACAAATAGGAAAATCCGAACACTGGACAGTATGATTTAACCTATTTATCATTCCAAAGGCAACTACTCTTAATGTTTTTATGTATTACATCATCTTTTTCTGCACAGTTTTTTTTTTTTTTTTTTTTCCGTACGCGGGCCTCTCACTGTTGTGGCCTCTCCCGTCGCGGAGCACAGGCTCCGGACGCGCAGGCTCAGCGGCCATGGCTCACGGGCCCAGCTGCTCTGCGGTATGTGGGATCTTCCCAGACCGGGACACGAACCCATGTCCCCTGCATCGGCAGGCGTACTCTCAACCACTGTGCCACCAGGGAAGCCCTTCTGCACAGTTTTTATATAGCAATAATCATACTGTAAATATAATTTTGTACCTCAAATCTTCTAACTGAAATTATGAAACCAAGAGTCTTTATTGAAAACTAATCATAAATTTCACTTATGAAAACTAAAAAATATTCCATTAAGTGGATTGCCACCTTCCTGCACATACAACTTCTTGTGGATTTAAAAGATTATTTTCTCAGAATAGAATCCTAAAAGTGGAATTACTGTCAAAGTATATTAACGTCTTTATGGTTCTTGATACTTGCAAAAATGCTTACCAAAAATGGTTGTACCAATTTAAACTGCCTTCAATAGCAATTCCCATTATACCTGTATTTGGACTATGAATATCTTGTAAGAATTAACAGTTTCATAATCATCTTTACACCCGCCATGAGGCAGGAGATAGATGGGTCCCAGGCTGAACAGTTTCTCCCCTGTGTACAGAAACTCCATAATAGCAGAAACTCCATAAAAGCAGGATGATGGAGGAGGCTGGGCCCTGCCCAGATAAAAGGCCAAATATTCCTCATTGTTGAAGTCAAGGAGACCTCCCCGACTACACATGCGCAGAAAGGCCCCTTGGAGGTCAAAAAGGGAGGGGGCACCACCCCATAGTAAGTGATGTCAACTAACCATAGGCCTCTTCACTAGAATCCTTCTTGGCTAAGAGATGTGCACGCACACTGGGAAGGACCCTGAGATATAACAAATACAGACTCAGAACCAAGCAAAGCAAGATGACTGGTCAAAGGAAACCCAGAAGAAATGCCCCATAAATGTGATTCAAACTACCACGAGGGCGCGACTCTCTCGCTGAGCCCGCCCGTGTGTCTATCCACACGTACTGTACTCTTTTTCCTTCTAATAAACACTTTACTTGCTTCACTGCTTTCCATCTCTATGTGGAAAGTCGCTTCTATACAGCTGACAGGCCAGGGTCTTGTCACTGGCCACTAGTCCCTGGTGGTCTGGTGGCTAGGATTCAGCGCCCTCACTGCCGCTGCCCAACCTCAATCTCTGGCTGGAAACTGAAATCCTGCTTCAAGCTGCCGCAGGCTGAGGCCACCCGAGATCACCCATACTTTAAATTTATAAACTTATATACCATAATTATACTAAAAAATTCTTAAAACCGAAATCCTAACACCCAGTGGATGAATGTTTGCTATTCTTGAAACTATGCTTGAGAATCACTCGAGTCTCTTTTTTTCCTGTACCACCCAACCTCAATACTTTTCTACACACAAGTAGGTCTTTAATAGGATAATCTTATACCCCCTTTTAAGGAGTGGTAACCAAAGTCTACATCGTATGGAATTTATAAAGTTCAAGGATATTCTCATTCATTTTAATGACTATATAAAAGAAAAGAACAAGGAAATTCATCCCTACCGAGTCTGAAGGCTCCTATAGCTTTGTTAAAAGACATAAAGGAAGTACAAAAACACATTAAAAGAAAAGTGAACATTTCATTCATATGTATTCATTCTATATCTTTTTCAAAAAATCAATTTTTGTTCCCTAAATTACCCAACTATGAATTTCACATGTAACTCAACAATTTACAAATATGCAGATAAGAAATTACAAATACTGTGTACTAGATTGAGATGTGTGCTTCAAATGACATGAATAAACAAAGTCCCCCATATCTTTACTGTACTTCCCAGGGATTCTAATATTATGCACTTAATAATCTTAGCAAACACTTTGTTGTTGTTGCTACTACCTTACTGTTTTTGCAACTGCTATTAAATTTCCTAGTACAAATTGGCTGTAAGATTATTTTAGATCTTCATTAAAAAATTTATATTAAATACGCAATAAGCTACTTTGGTTAACAGAAGTTGGGAGATTATTAGTGTCACAGTTTATTATTTTAAGTAATTTTTGTGTCTTCTGTCAGTATAACCACAGTATCTCAATACCACCAGCTGATAATAATCTTTATAAATCCTACTTTGCAGCTATACCATCTGTTAGTTATTATTTTATACGTCTCCATATGCATATGTGAATTAGCTGTCATTCAAAACAAATATACAAATGGAATTGTGGTTTTGTGGGGAGTTTCTTATTGGCTTGTTTTTGTATTTTGTTATCTTTAGGCTAGTGAACTAAATAAATAAACATATTCCTATATCTTTGAGACCAAAAATAAATGCAAATTTCAGTTATACAAACTTCCAGTTATAAGTCATGAGAATGTAATGTACAGCATGGGGAATACAGTCAATAACACTGTATTAACTTTGTATAGTGACAGATGGTTAACTAGACTTATTGTGGTGATCATTTTGCAATGCATACAAATGTTGAATCACTATGTTGTATACATGAAACTAATATAATATTGTATGTCAAATATATTTCAATAAAATAAAGAGGCTAACAAAAATGAAAATTAACAATACTTTTTGTAGTACAAATAAAAGAAATTTAAGTTCAACAAACAATCTAAAAGTATCTGCTAAAACTGGTTAAAATTAATAGTCACCAAAATTGGATATAATTATATTAAAAAACTGATATTTCCATATTCATAGCTCTCAAAGTACACCTACAGACCAAAAAGCAATAGGTCCACTAGTAAATTAGTAGCTAATATGGTTCCAGTTTTCACAATATAGAACACTTTCCGCAACTGAAGATTAGAAAAGAATGACTACTTACTTACTTACTTGTAATGTTAATTCCCTGAAGAGATGAATCATAATGACAAAAATTCAAAACCAGGTCCCCCATTAATCTGTGGGTTTATCCCCATGAGCTGTAAATAACCAGGCTCCTACAGTAGCAGAGAGCAATAAGTAGTTGTAATGTCATTACAACTCACTACCAAAATTTACCCAGAAAGGCAACAAGAAAAAAAGAAGGAAAAGAAGGAAGATAAACTTACAATTGGATAATTAGTTCCAAATTATCACTTTTTCCCCAAGTACTAGAGTCTAATGACTTTAATAAGCCCAAACACGGTTTACAGGAGCTTTATACACTACACACCAAAAACATGGTGAATTCTGTTAAGAGTTACCAATGGCAATTAAAACATGAGACGAAAGCACAACCTGGGAGAAACCACATTTGATGACTAAATAGTTCATTGTTTCCTTAAGTTACCCTATTTTAGGTAATGATACTTTAGGATCATATACAGGGAAAGCTAAGGTACAAACAGTAGTAAATAATTAAAGTCATCATTAATAGAAACCCTGAAATATTTAGAGAGGGGGATTAAAGAAGAGAAAAATGTACTTAAGAAGTTATGATTTCCTGGAATGAATGCTATATTATTTTCAGTTTCTTGAAGTAAAAAGTCCCACTAATTACTTATACAAAAAAAATGCTGCTTTTCATAGAGTTTTTTGTGTATTAAAATAAGTTATACTCCAACTTTGTAAAATTTAACTTATTTGATGCCCAAACCAGATCTCCTTTTTTTCAAATTATATTTCATCTAGATGTTAGAATTTCCATGATGTCTGTGAGACAGCTGTACTTGGAGAGGCAACACAGTTTTGAAGTATACTTGGGCTATAAAGTATAAGGGGAAACATCATAGACTACTTAACAAAAAATATATATACATTTTTAACATGTTTATTGGAGTATAAATAATAATCAACACAATGGTGTGTTAGTTTCTGCTGTATAACAAAGTGAATCAGCTACACGTATACATACATCCCCATATCTCCTCCCTCTTGCATCTCCCTCCCACCCTCCCTATCCCACCCCTCTAGGTGGTCACGAAACACCGAGCTGATCTCCCTGTGCTATGAGGCTGCTTCCCACTAGCTATCTATAACAAAATATTTTAACTGTCATTAAAACTACAGTATAGCACAAGCCAGGTTCCATTCATTTTTAAAAATATTTTATTACCTGTCATTGAGATCCATGTGGGGAAAGTAGTTTCATAACATGATTTGCTTCTGTATGTCTAAAATGTTTTTAATGAGGGATTTCATTTCACAGGAATTTATATTAATCATACGAAATTAATTGTATAACTAGTAAAAAAATTTTTTTTCATGGTTTAAAGCTCACCTAATACATGAAGCCTTGCTTGATTCTCCCTAATGATATTTCTTCCTCCACTAAAGTATCAGTTATCTTTGTAGTTATGGAATTTAAGAAACTTATTTATTCCACTTTATATTATATATATATATATTTTTATATTATATTTTCTAATTTTCATGAATAGATTGAGAATGTCAGCTTCTATAAGTTAGAATCACGGAGTCTTACATATCTTCATATCCTCTCTGCCCCACGTCCAACAATTCCTCGAAAATAGTAGGCAATCTACATGTTTATCTGAATTCACCAAAAAAACTTTTTGGGGATACTAAAATCTACCTTCTCCAAAGGGTCTCTAGAAAAACAACTTATGTTTTGGTAATTAAGAGTGTTATTTTGAAGCTCTATGGAACCCACACTAACTGACCAAATATGTTTTCGTTATAAATAATATTTCAATATGTAGCCATTAAAAATGAAAATGAGACTTTCCTATTAGGTACAATAGTTACAACGTTTTAATCAGATGCATGCCTTTCAAAAAATCAATTGAAATCATTATACTTTGCCTTGCTAATGTACTGAGTGTCAAAAATAATCTAAATTAACAGATTTTTTTTTATGGGTAACTCCTAAGAAATATAAGAAAAACTTTTTTTTCACAGTGAGAAAAAAATAACTGTGTGTTGATAATGTAAGATGGAAAACAGAACTAAATGAAAAGATTTACTCGTAAGACAGCATTTGCAGAAGACCACTTATTATTCATGTACCCATCTAGAAATCATTGACTGGGCACCTATGTCACATCATATACGTCTGTGCAGAGGCTGTAAAGGTAAAGAAGGTGGAGTCTCCACCTTCCAGGAACTCACACTATAGTGAAGTCATAAAAGACAACACAAGTAGTAAAAGGACACTGGGGTTATCTCTGGCTGGGACAGCAGGGAAAAGAATTCACAACGAAGGTGACACTTGAACAGGGCTTTGGGTTTAAGCTTTATTCTGTAGATTTCAAGGCATTTGGGGGCCTGAACTAAAAACAAAACAACAACAACAAAAAACCCTGCTGTTCATTTTCAGAAAGGGATTTGGGAAAGAAGCTGCTTGTATAATAACAGTCAAGTGGACAGATGAGGATGGAGTATGAGGAACCAGATTTGGAAGATATTTGAATCAAGAAGAACATCAACATCAAGAATCAACAGGACTTGATGACAGATTTGATAAAGGGGGGCTGAGAAGAATGAGTCAAATGACATTTTTAGGCCTTTAATTTGCCAAGACAGATGATGACATTCAGTGGAATCTAGATTATCAGTTAACAGCTGTTTATTGAGCACCTTCTATGTTCCAGACATTATTCTAGACCCACAGTCTATTTTCACTGTAGTCAGGAGAGGCAGACAGTAAACAAGTGGATAATCTGAAATAGTGATAACCGTGATGGAGAAAATAAAACAGGGTTACGTGAGAGTGACTGGGGGAAGACACACTTTAGCTGAGGTCCTCACGAAGACTGACACTTGAACTAAGACCTTAATGATAAGGGGGCAGGCAAGTGAGGCTCCAGTAAAGAAGGGGTAGAAAATGAAAAGGCTGAGCTAGGAAAGAGCTTAACATGATCAAGGGACAGAAAGGCAGCTGGTGGACGGGGATAGGGTTTGGGGTATGAAGAGAAATGAAGTCTGAGAGCACATGGAGCACCTTGTAGCCCACTGTAAAGAACTTAGCAGTGATTCCAGTTACAGTGGGCAGCCAGCATATTTGAAGCCAAGGAGTGATGTGATCTGATTCAATTTCTGCAGGCTGTGAAGAGAACGGACTTAAGGGGGAAGAATGGAGGCAGAGAGTCTGGGCGAAAGTGGTGGCTTAAATTCCTAGCAGTGCCCATGTTGAGAAGGGGTTAGAGTCTGGATATAGAGAGGGAGAGGTGATAGGACTTACGGGTGGAACTGCATGTAGACTGTGAGGGAAAGAAAGGAACCAGGGGTACCTCAGGAGGTGTGATTCTAAACCACTATATAAAGGGTGGTGTTATTAAACAGTGATGGTGAAAACTTGAGCAGAGAGAAACTTCAGGGTGGTGGGGTCAGAAATCAATAGTTCTTCTTTGCTCAAGTAAAGGCTGAACTGTTTAGAAACTTGTAAGTGAAATGGCAGGTAGACAGCTGGATACAGTCTACAGCTCTGGGGTGAGGTCTATGTGGAGATATACTTTGGGAGTCATCAGACTCTTCAAAGATTTTAAAACCATGAGACTATATAAGACTCATCTTGACCCATGAAACATGAAGCAATGTTTGTGGTTTTAGATTTTTAAAGCAAGGAATAATAAATTCCATTTTGGACACTTAAGGTGGGGATAAGTGATTAGTTGGCTTTTCTGTGGTGAATCACACTAGCCTCTAAAAGTATTTTAGTATTACCCTCTTGTACTGACTTAACCCTGTCATCTCATTTGGAGTCTCCCTATTTCATTTCTGCTACATCAGTAAGCTCTTTGAGAGCAAACGGTGTCTTCCCAATCCCCAGCAACTATTCAGAGAGAAGGCACTTTTATCTGTTATACCATGAGTATAAAAATCCAGTCTTAATGGTTAAGAATTGATTGTATAGTGGAGAGACTAGGAAGTAGCACAATAATGAGCTAGTTTCAAATCTCTGAGGATCTATTCTCAAAAGTTTCTTTCCTTCAAAATTAATCTTGGAATTCTTCCTATCAATAAATCAACTTCGAAAAATAATTGAGTTCCGCAGACATTTCCACTGAATCACCTACATAACTGAGCAGTTAAATTCAAGTAATCGCGGATGATTTCTAAACCATCTTGGTGGTTCTTTCCTAAAGCTCAAATATATCAACCTTTATTTCCTATCAAAGATGCTACTTATGTTCAGTACTCAATAAATATTTGAATACATAAAAGAGATCAAGATGCTTCAACATATAGACAGGAAATTTTTCTTTGTCCTTGTATCTTTTTTCTCAGTACTATATACTCAGCCCCTTGCACAGTGCATTGAATACAGTCAGTGCTTAATAAATATTTGTTGCATGCATTAATAAAAAAAAAATGCACAGTTTTATGGGAAAGATGGGTCTTTTCTTCTTCTACATCAATTTACTTCCCATGTAACTTCTTTAAATGTTTTTCTCTTGATTATAAAATATTTACTCACTGTGGAAAATATAAATACAAAAAAAATCTCTCTTCTGGGCTTCCCTGGTGGCGCAGCGGTTGAGAGTCCACCTGCCGATGCAGGGGATATGGGTTTGTGCCCCGGTCCGGGAAGATTCCACATGCCACGGAGCAGCTGGGCCCGTGAGCCATGGCCGCTGAGCCTGCGCGTTCGGAGCCTGTGCTCCACAACAGGAGAGGCCACAGCAGTGAGAGGCCCGCATACCGAAAAAAAAAAATCTCTCTTCTTAAGATGAATATTACTCTCTATTTATAACTCATGATTGTATTCATTCATTCAACAAATATTTTTGACTTCCTGTTCTGTGCTAGGCTTTGCGGATACGGTGATGAATCAAACAGGTCAGGTTCCCTGATGTCACTCCAGTGGTATGCAATACCCTCACGTTCTACATGTAGAATATAAGTAGAGGTGTGTCACCACATAGAAGATTTCAAAATCCAAGGATATCTCTTCCACTCTAATAGTTAACATTCCCCCAAAGTCTTAAAAATGACTATTTCAGTGATTAAATAAGGTTAGAATGTTTCTACACAAAATATGAAAGTATGTGAACTACACTTTCACGTACCCACAAAGAGCAAATAATTTTCTCAGGTGGAAAAGAACAAAGGCCTTAGTCTTTTTACCAAACAATGTCAAGGAGTGTACTTCGATGGTGGAAATGCTAATGTAGGACAGTTCTGAATAAGTTATTTTCAAACCTTTCTCTATAGGTTCATATATTACCTATTTATTCAAATGTAATAGAAAATAATCTCTCAAGTAAAAATAATTCAAATGTTTTAACTTCAGTGTTCTATTCCTCTATTTCCAACAGTTTCCATTAGCAGCACTGGGAAAAGCTTAGCACTTAGGAAGTCACTCCTACCTGCCATACTCTGATTTTCAGCAGATCACCTGTTCTCCTGATACCTAGGCACCTATTTGCATAGCAAGAGTGGAAGTTACTATTTATCCTCAGAGGTGTACATAATCACATTGACTTATTCGGTTTTACCCCAAAAGGACTCATTGAGTTTCACGTACCTCCAAAGTCTCACTGCCTTCAATGTCTGAAGTTTTGCCTCTTGCTGCCACTCTTTGCTCATGAGGTGTATCTCCTATGAAGCAAAAGAAAAAAATAAAACTTTACCATACCACTGTGGCCAAACTGTCTACTATTTATTTGAAATATCTTTTGCATGTTTCACACTGTGGAAGCAATTACTACTTCCTTTGTTACAAAGTAAACAAGTTAATATTTAAGAACAGTAATTTTATAAAGGTCACAGAAATCATCTGTAAATACATAGGTATACAATCTAAACCAGAAATGTATCCTGCTTCATATAGCTTTACTCTGGAAAAATCAAGTGAAATTTTATTTTGTAAATCAAGTCATACTTCAAATAAACTAGGAAAACTTATAATTTGAAGATAAAGCAAATTATTTTCAAACATTAAAAGTCTTGGGGCTTCCCTGGTGGCACAGTGGTTGAGAGTCCGCCTGCAATGCAACTGTACAATCACTATTTCCTGGAATGCCATATCTGGCGATGTACAACTCAACAGTGAGAGGCCCGCAAAAAAAAAAAAAAAAAAAAGTTCCTAATGCTTTTGTTTCAGTATGATTCTTTTAAAAAACCATTAACTGTTTTTTGTTTGTTTGTTTTTTTGCGGTACGCAGGCCTCTCACTGTTGTGGCCTCTCCCGCTGCAGAGCACAGGCTCCGGACGCGCAGGCTCAGCGACCATGGCTCACGGGCCCAGCCGCTCCGCGGCACGTGGGATCTTCCCGGACCGGGGCACGAACCCGTGTCCCCTGCATCGGCAGGCAGACTCTCAACCACTGCGCCACCAGGGAAGCCCAGGAACTTTTAAATTATATCTATAGGATAATAGAGGTAATAGTTGTTAAGTGAAAAATTATGTCAACTTACGTTCATGACCCAGGATGTCAAACAACAATTTTGATTTTTTAAACTTATTGTTTAAACTGACCATTTATTTGCACATCAGGAAGAATCTTGTTTTCAGAAATCCCCCTTGTCTCTGAAAGTTAGGGATAAGCTAATCAACCCCCAGTTCACAGATGGCAAAACCAATGCACAAGTTTAGTTTGCTTGGGTAAAGGCAATGAGACCACTGAGACCACAACAGCATGAGCAGACAAGGTAATGCAAGTCTCTGTATATTGACGTCAGGTGTGTTTAATAACTCACATGCCTGAGGTTGATACGGAAGTATGTGACATCCAATATGAAAGGTCATTTACTCAAGAAAGATTTTTTTCACCTTTTAAAATGATTATTGGGCCATCCCCTAGCCATACGAACACTATTTGGCTGAAACCATTCAGCACAAAGTTTGTGCTTCCTTTGCCAGTTTCTAATTCCAAGGTGTGCATCTGTACCACACTTTCTCCATTTCTCCCTACTGCCTGAATAACCAGAAAGGTTATCAGCCAGTGCTCTTGACATCACACAACACATCTGCCTGGAAGCAACTGTACAACTGTACAGTTGTATCTGGCGATACATATCTGGCGATGACTCAGGACAATAACTGATTACAAGGAAAAATGCCATCTGCGAGATGATTCTCTATAAACAAAGGCACAAACTGAAACTACACAAACAACAAACAGAAAAGAATAGGTCACAGTGAAATATAACTTTTGAAGTTTTTTTCCTCCTACTGAAAAATTATTTGATCATGGTAAAAATTATTTGATCATGGTAAAAATTCAATTATTTTCTCTAACTTGTTATAACCCACATGAAAGTTAGATACTTCAACAATAAAGATGCATGTGATGAACGTGAAATAAGGTACTTTAGTTTTCAGACATCAGTTAATTCTAACTTATGTGCTGTATAGATTCAAAAATTTCATTTGCAAGTCAGCTGTTTAAAAGGAAGGACAAAAACAACAAAATAGATACAAACTATTACATGTAGAATGGATAAACAACAAGATTCTACTGCCTAGCATAGGGAACTATATCCAATCTCCTGGGACAAACTATAATGGAAAAAAATACAAAAAAAGAATGTCTATATGTGTATAACTGAGTCACTTTGCTGTACAGCAGAGATTGGCATATTGTAAATCAGCTATACTTCGATAAAAAAATGAAAAGAAACAATAAATATGTTCACAGTATTTACGTTTCATAATGTCTTGTTTATAACACAATTGATTCTCACTACAGCACAGCAAGACATCCTCCCCATTTCCCTCCTTCCACAGTTTACTGATGGCAGAGGTACTCAGGGACTCACCTAAAGTCTCCCAGGTAGAAGTCAGCCATAGTGGGAGCAGAGCCCAGTCTCCTGACATATCTGGGGGGGACTGTGTGGTCCGGTGGAAGGTTCCAACGGATGGCGGCTGAGGTGGGGAGAATCGAGCTCCTAAACTGGGGATCAGTGCGAAGAAGAGCCCAGGGCTCCGAAACCTGGTCCAACCCCACGGGCCCCCCTAACACTTCTCTCTACTCCATTTTTCTTCCACAGGCTCCATGGGTTATCTGGTCTCTTCCCTTTCCGCTGATAATGCCAAATACTCCTGATCAGAACAAGCCTCTGTCCTTCCTTCTGGTCCTTCAAGGCACACACACGGTCCCCTTGATACTTTCCCATAAGTTTGAAAGGCTGGAAACAGTTTTATAAGAGGCAAAATCCCTCTTAAACTACAGCTATGCAATTTTCTTGGTTTAATGTATAGTTTTTATTTAGAGTGAGTAAATGAGAAAGGCCGTATATGCATACTAATGAAGCTCTTTTAGAATTTAAAGGATTGAAGTGAAATTCATCTGTATTTTAGATTAGTGGGGCTACATAGTAAACATTTTAGGATTTGTGGGCCATATTGTCTCTGTTACAACTTCTCGACTCTATCATTATAGCCAGGAGCAGCCATAGATAATATACAAACCAATGCATGTGGCTGTGTTCCAATAAAATTTTGTTTACAAAAACAAGTTGAGTCAGGCTGTAGTTTCCAGATCCCTGTTTTAGAGAATATATATATATACTCCACCTTTTCTAGGATAAAAAGCTGAATTATGTTACATAAGGAAATGAGAAAGGGACATCATTAGCATATCATCATGATCCCATTCTACTGGGTGAATTTGGTCGAGGGAGAGGAGAAAAGTGATGAAGAGCGAGCACTAGGTACAAGGGAAAGTGAAAAGAGCAGAAACCCTCAGTGATGGGAGGGGGAACCTGAATGCCTGTCTGGATTACCCGGAGGAGATTTGTTTTGGGGAGGGGTGGTGGGTGAGTAAGGGAGCACCTTCACTCCTTAGGCCGCCTTCAATGTGGAGGAAACTCTAGTAACATTCACCCCAGCCTCCATCCACTCTCCAATCCCCGGGTTGGTGATCTGGAAAGACTCAGCTGCACATGGTTCTGCCCTCCCCCTTCTCGTGGGGAGGACCAGAGAGAACTGGGCTCTGTCTGCTCTGACCCTCCACAGGGGCCTCCTCCCACTTGGGGAAGCCTGCCCCAGCCCAGAAGATCCTGTAACAGGATGGAGTTCAATCTAATTCTGGGGTTCAGATTAGGAAACCCATCTGCTCCTTGATGGAAGCCACATTCTTCAACACTAGCTTTATAGGCAATAAAGATGAGAATTTGGTCTCCATCTGTTTTTTGGTTTTTTTTTTTTTTTTACTAAATTGGCCAGATCTTATCTGGGTAAGAAGGGTGTTATTATTGGAACGCCCTAGAGTCCAACAAGACTGGGAATGGGCTGGTATGGACAGAATTGGAGCCTGCCTACATACGAGAAGCTGTGAATACAGAAATCTGTTTTCTTTCTTTTATTGGAGAGGAATTATCTAGAACTTCATATCTGAGAATGCAGTCTACAAAACACTAGTTTCAAGGAGTTTGCATGGAAAAAATATTTCTGTGGTCAAAAGTATGAGAAAAAGCTACAGAATGCATTCCCTTACAACTGATTTCCAATGCACTGTAACATATTAAAGCCTATGAGAAACTCTTCAGTAAAGAAAGTAAAAAAATGATTTCCCAATGTTTTTGACTATAAAGCCACTTTATTCATTGGATACCTATTAAACATCTTGCAGAGTGACACACTATGGGAAATGCTGATAGAACATTTCTGAAGTTAAAACTGAATATGAAATATATTATTTTTACCAGAATTTTAAGAAGACCCTCAACATTGCCAAATGTGTTATTTAGCTCTTGAACATTCATTTTATACAATGTTAACTCACACTTATTTTCCTTTAGATGATTCTTTTCACAACTCTCTGTTAATTCATTTAATTGCATTTGAGGCAGACTTGCAGAATGGACTGCATTCTATTACAAGATTCTGATTCCAGAATAGCTGATAATCTACAGAGGAGAAAAGGATAGCCAGACACCTTGAAGACATAGGAGAAAGCCCCAGTGCTCAGAAATATCTCCCCCACAAATTCTACCAATTACAGATTCATTAGGGTTAATGAGCTCCTCTTTTAAAATGCAAATACCCTCTGGGAGTGTTTGCTTATTAGTCATTCACCAAGTGAAGTAGTGGAAAGAACAGTGGAATGGCCCCTCCATTAACTCCTTTTCATTCTTCAGTCACACACTCATTATCCAAGGCGGCCTGGCACTGCGGCAAGAGAATGGCTTTGGAAATGAAAGAACAAAACCCAACTCCTTTACCAAATCCATGACCTTGTGCAAGTTACTTCTTCTCAGACCCTCAATTTCCTCATCTGAAAAATGGGAATCATGATACATAATAAAGCTATTATACAGATTAAATGAGAAAACATGTTAAACACTAATTTCAGAGAAGAAGGGAGAGAAGCCGGGGCAAGATAAACATTTTGTCAGGTGTTGGTGTCAACTGCTGCTCTGCCCTTGTGAGTAGCGGTTGCCATGATCTTCAGCATAGCAGAGGTGAAAGAAGAAGCCCTCTCCCGCTATCTCATTTAGTGCCCGTGGCAGTGTTGTGCGGTAGGCTTTGTTATATCCTTTTAAGAATGGCAGACCTGGTGTTGGAATCCAAGTCTGTCGACAATGCCAAATCATCACATAATACCATGCAGCTTCCCATTACTTATCAAAACTTGAGTGAAGTTATCCAACTCAGTTTCACACGCTTTACATTTAAGTCTCCTCCAGTTCAGTTGCATTTTCCCTTCCACTTTTTCTAATACTGTGCACTTGCTCCCCGTTTTCCACTATAATGAAGAAAGGAGGGATAAAGAGAAAACCAAAGTACTAATTGCTGAAGACATGCTCTGCCCAGGAGCCTGCTGCAGTCAGGCCAGGATTCTGAAGACAACTGTGACCCTACAAGAAAATAAGCCAAGAATAGGAACACCTCAGCCATAGAGGGAGGAGTACAGTCAGCAAACTAATGGAGGAAAAGGTTCAAGCTGACTAGGAATGAAAGAAAAACAAATTAAAATGGCACCAAGAACATATTAAATTAGCATACCAAAATTATTACACCCAAATTCGTTAAGGATGCTTACAACTAACACACTGGCATCATTCTGATAATGAAGTGAATATTCAAGTAGACATCTGTTGATTCAACTGTATGTGGGAGAGGGACAATAAGAAAGATAATTCTACACACACACTCACTAAGGGCTTATAAAAAGGACTATAAATGGTTGTTAAGACATGAAGAAAAATTAAAATTAAGGGTTCGGTGAAAGAGGCAATGTATTTTATAAGGTATCTGTGGATTTTAATTTTAACACGTATTTATATACAACTTTTAGGCATCATGTTAGATTTCAACATTATGACTGCTATTAAAAATCATACAGCTAAAACTTTGCTTACTGCATTGAAAGCTTAGGGTCACACTGGACACTTAAAGGCACTGACTCACAGAAGTAAGAATACCAGCAAATCCAACTGAAGTCAGACGTACTGATCAGTCCTCCTGGCCTGCTCTTAATTAACTTGTCCCAGGATTCCACAGATTTCTTTAGTTCTGAGTCTTGTCACTTTGCAGCTATGAGTAAAAATTTTTCTGGAAGATTTTAAGCAATCCAAAAACATCAATTAAGTATTTAACACTATGTTAAACAGTTAAGCCCAGGCATTCTTTTAGGCTGGAAGACTAGAAACTCAAAAGGCCAAATTAACTTTGTACTTGTACATTTGTACAATATTGTATCACGCTGTACAAATATGCATTCAAAGGTTTTCTGTTAATAGCTTTCTTAAATCAGAGTAAATTTACATACTGCAAGAGTACGTTGGGCTGATCATTCCTGACCCTGAATCCCAAAATGATGCTGAAAGAAAGCTCTACACAAAGGGCGGCTCTGAGCAGTCCACTGACAGGTTCTATAGGCCCTGCTGCAAACAAACAGGATTGACACAAAAAGGATTTTCAGTGTGTATGGTTTGAAACATAAATCTGTAAATAGGAAAAAAAAAAAAAAAAGGCTCACTCTACCACTTTATCTGGTATCCTGAAACAAAGACTCAAATGTTCTGCCTGTTGTAGGTGAAGATGATGGCATTGATCCATCACCAATAATGCAAACTAGGCTGGAGATCACTGGCATCAAGTCACTCACACTCAGGAGTGTCCAGTCTCCTTTCCAACCAATAGAATAAACCTGTAGAATTACTTGTTGGTGTCAGGAGTTCTGCTCAGTCAGTTTTCCACACAGAAAAATAAGTGACCCCATGAGAGCAAATGTGTGTTTCAACCTATAGCATCAGTTGGTCTAATCAGAGATACTAGGTAGGTAAGCTGTCAATCTCTTGAAACTGAGTTCTTACATTGATCAAAGAGTTGTAGTGTAACAGAAATCTGCAAAGAAAATTTCTAGCAGAAACAATAAAAGCAGTATATGAAACATTACAATCAGCTTCACGTTGTTTCATTCATTCAACAAATATTTGTTAAATACCTATTTATGTGCCATATTATCATGCTGGGCACCATGTGAAGTATAGCAATACCATTCCTGCCCTCCCAGCATTTACCTTCTAGAGGGCATTTCAGCCAAGAAAATGGAAATCACAAAAACTGGTTGTAAAAATTAGCCCAAAACTGAAAACTATGGGAGTACCAAATCAACTAAGGAATAGAAATCTGAATGAAGCACACTGTGGAAAAAGTGGCCAGCTATAACAAAAACAAGCTTCATATTAGGGCTTTTCTTCCCTCCAGGTCCCTTCATTAAAAATAAAGTATGTATCAGTCAGTATCATTACTTTTAATGGAAGTCAAATATATAAACATGCTCTTGTATCACACAAAAGTTTGAAGAGAATATTTCTAAAAATACCAATATTACTTGAAGAAAAGTTGATATTAAAAAAATGAATCACTTGCAAATCACAACTAGAAGCAAAGCCACACATGGTGGATGTGATGAGGTGGCACGATGTGATGACTAGATGAAGACAAAGAGTTTGCTTTCAAAATGCAGAAGAGGCTGGTTGGCTTTACTGAAGATGTCACACTTCTCATTTAGTTATACAGTATAAGTGTGTGACATTACTGTCCTGAGGGTCACAATATGTCATACTTAAAATGCTTATATAAGACAAGAGATTTGGTCCCTTTAAGAACTCAGGTAAAACTAAACACCACAAGGTCTGAGGGAGAAAGTCCTGATCTGTTCACTGGTCTACTAACTATAAGCAAGTAAAGAGCAACAGTGAATCACCAATTAGACTCCTGAGGATGAAGGTCCCTGACTGGGCCCAGGTCAAAGCTGAGGATTGCAAACTCAGGGCTGGCCATCCTTTGTTATATTTATGGAACTTTTAGTTGGTCTATAATATACAGACAGAATGGAAAAGAAAGTGGATCATGGGCTAGCCTGGGATGAATGTGCCTTAAGGGAAAGCAGGGGCTGAAAGTAGCAGAGAGCAGGGCCTTCATATGCATCAACAAGTAAATTATGAGACATCTCCTTGCCAGTGGGGCACCACACCTCACATTTCAGTATGTGTAAAAATCACCTGAGGTGCAAATTCCTGATTCTCACAGAAGATTCAGACTTGTGAAGTTTAGTGAAGGGCCTAAAAATCTAAATTTTTAGTAAGCATTCCAGGAGATTCTAATGTAGTTGATTCACAAACAATTCTTTGAGAAACACTGAGATAAGCTGACTGAGATAAGCTTACATGGCTGACAGATTATCATCTGCCTAATTTTGGGAATGACTGTCCCCTCCCTCCTTTTCTCTTTCCCTCTCATGTTGTTTAAATATTTAGAGAGTACGTACATATCTCTGTGCTAAAGTTGGGGCCCAATATGTTCCCAAAAGAACTGAAAGCAGGGTCTTGAAGAAATATTTGCACACCATGTTCATAGCGGCATCTTTCACAAGAGTCAAAATGCGGAAGCAACTCAAGTGTCCATCAACAGATGAGTGGATAAACAAAATGTGGTATATGAATACATACAATGGAGTATTATACAGCCTTTCAAGGAAGGAAATTCTGACATAATGCTTAACATGGATAAACCTTGAAGGAACTGTGTCAAGTAAAATGTCAGTCACTAAAAGATACATACTGTATGATTACTTTTACATGAATGCCTAGAATAGTCAAATTCATAGAGATAGAAAGTAGAATGATGGTTGCCAGGGGCTGGAGGGAAGAGGAAGTGGAGAGCTGTTGTTTAATAGGTAGGTAGAGAGTCTGAGTTTTGCAATATCAGAGTTCTAGAGACTGACTTACAACATTGTGAATGTACTTAACAAAACTGAACTGTACATTTGAAAATGGTTAAGCTGGTAAAACGTATGTGTATTTTACCATAATTAAATATAAAAATTTTAAAAATGAGATGTGCTATTCTCTATTTAGAGCAATAAAATGGTAGAAGTTAAAGGTAAGTCTACTGCTGGTCAATACTATATTTTACAACTTATTTTAGTTCTGTTCTAATTAAGTATTTACATACAGATGTTATAATTAGTATTTATTCCATATTTATGTTGTTATTTAAATACATATATATATATTTAAAGAATAAAAGAAAAACCAAGTGAAGCAAAATGTGTGTTTTCTTTCTTTCTGCTACAGAATTCGTTATGGCTCAATAAAGGGCCTGCCTACAAGAGACAGTTTGAACACACTTTGGCCACCCTGTACTAGTACAATAATGCTGTTTCTGTCGATGTGTATCTGCAAACTTATTTGTATATACATTACCAGGTAACAAGGTAACAACACAATGGTAACAATACTGAATATCAACATGTTATACTTTTTTTTAAAAATCTCAACTGTTGGTCATAAAAATTGAAAATTTTGAATAACTTGAATCAAGAAATCTAAAATATAAAGTACTAGATAAATAGATGAAGCACAATTATAGGTCATACAAAACTTCAGAGCTAATATGCCTATCTTTTAAACATCTAATGCAAAACACCTAAATTTCCTCTTAGGAAGAGATATTTTTCAAGCCCCTTAAGCCTTGATGTCACTAGGATGGGGTGGGGAGGTGGCTGACAATGAAATCCAGGCTTTGGGTGGATGAGATCATTATCAACAAATAAATTCTAAGGTCCCCACTGCTGGCTTGAATTTTCTTCCCACAGGAATCCCACCAAACCCGAGAAGTTAAGAGAAGGAAAAGAAGAAGAGTAAGAGGGTAGGAGTCAGTGGACAAATCAGACTTCGAGAGCCCAACACTGGTAGATCCTAATCTAACAACGAGGGGACACTGACGTCAGGAGCTCCAAAATAGGTTGACAGCACAAAATCAGAAAGGTGTAAGGGCAGAAACCCATTAGGAAGAAAGGAGTTCCCCGGTGAGAACGAGCAGATGGCATGGCTAAAAAGTATGAGAATTTACTTGAGGACAAGGTGAAAAGTGATGATGGGAAGAGCAAGGATCACTCTTTGCCTGCAATATTCCTCCACCTAGACCTTAACCAGCTGATGTGTACTCTTACCTTCACATCTCACTACCTCACGACCCAGTAGAACCCATGCCCCCTTCACATGCTCCCATTTATTCTCATTCTCCAAAGCACTCCCCACATTCTCATTTAATTATTTGCACTTACTTGTTTAACAGTTGTTGTTTCCACTAGACTGTCAGCTCCACCAGGACAATGATGTGTTTATTTGCTACAATATCCTCAGCACCTAGTACAGTAGCTGGCACCCAGTATGTACAATGGTAGGCCCTTATGAAATCGCTACTGTTTGACTGACACATTACAGCAAATGTGGCCTTGTCATGAGGCGGGTGGCACACGGCTTCAGAAATACAAGTTTCTGATGAAACTATGGGATAAATAAAGGAAGCTAAAGAGGATGCACTATGATTGGTAAAAGGAAATAAGTTTATTAATAGCACTTAGAATTCGGTGAAAGGTAGAGGCTGAACAAAAAGGCTTACGGAGACATCAATAATCACAGCTCTGTTGTAAAGTTTGTACAGGATTTCTGCAGAGAAGAGATTTTACCAGGTTCTATGTAGTTACAGTGAGTTTGAGAAAACTGCATGAAATATAAGAGGTGGCTAAGGTTCCAAAGGAATTCTGATGAAGTATTTTATGTATCTTATTGTATTTAATGCTGTATTTTAAAGGTTACTACTGATGCGTATTTGGCAAATTTTAAAATGCCTTCTTTAAAAAACATAGTACTGCAGTAGAAATGTGTACTAACATATTTGTGATATTTTAAAAATTCCTCTAAAAATAGTTTTCATGTTCAAAAAAATCTGCAGTTCTTTCAGTTTGTAAAGAAGAAATCATTAATTTCAAGCCTGGTTTAACAATAAAACCATTTGTCACTTTTAAGTTATGAAAACTGTATTATGTTTATGTACTTAAAACTTAAATTTCTAATTTATTACCACAAAATTCTACAGTATTTCTGAGTTTCATGAATTCGATATTCTTGAAATTAGAATTTGTTTAGTAAATCCCTATTATATACTTATATCTTCATGACAGTGATTTCAAATAAATTCAGTAGTCTTCTAGGGGCTGGCTCAGTGAAGTTAGAATTCATCCGGACATGTGCCTAATTGCAACATGTAAAAAAAAATTCCAATCTTCAATAACATTTTTTTAAGGCTTAAAGAACTATGATAGAATAGACATATGCAATCTATTAAAAGAACTTAATTCGGCTATTATGTCTTGATTTGATTCCAGTTTTTTCCTAATTATAAATTTTTTCCTCATTGATCTGTTTTTATCCTGTACCTAGAAAGAACATAAAATGTACACTTTTAAAATATGACATTTAACACCTGCCCATCTCCCTTTTCCCATCTCCTCTTCCCCTCTTGTTGATGGTGGTATCTGGTCTTAGATAGGTTGAAGGCACAGGGTTCCCTCCAAAAACCACTATTGTTACCACTGCAAAAATAAGACAGCAACAACACAATGTAGAGAGGTTGGTTTGCTTCCCTCTCTTCTAACTGCATGTTCAAAAATAAGCTTTTATTGATCTTAAACATCTGTGAGATGACTCATACATTGGTTTATTTTTTATATACATGTATACACACAATATTTCAAATTGAAAGCAACATCTCAATGGATCAAGAATATTAAGTGCTGTTGTCTATAACAGACTAGAAAATTTATAACTGTAAAAATGAAACATGCACATATTATTTAAAATGCACAGTAAAGAAAACCCATTGGTGTTGTGTTTTTCTTGTATGCCAGTAATTAAGCCACTACTGTTGGCACTGTTTGGTTTTCTATTTTAACGCTGAAGGAGTGAAAGTATTTCCTATATTTATGAATTTACTATGAAAATCTTGGCAAAAAAAGAAAAAAAATGTCTGTCTAAAATGTGTGGGTGAAAACTGTTAATCAAGTGTGTTTCTACTTTTTTTCCCCCCCAAGTTGGACACCATCTGTAAACCCTAGCTTGCTTCAGGGGATTTCACTGTTATATAAAATCAGTAAAATTAAAATGGAGTAGTTGTATATATGCAACATTGTGTACAGAGGGGAGATACTGAATAGTATTAAACATTTTCGTCTTCCTTTACCCTTTACCCCCTACCTAATATCTAGTCTACTTTTTAAAATTTCAAACTTCACTGCTCTCTGAATTGATAATTCCAATTTTCATATTGTTATTGGAAACCATATCTAATAAAGGTTTTCGTTATTCCCATGCACAGTATGGAAATTCTCGTTTGCTGAGGTTTTGTTTCAAGAAAATGTATTGGCATGTATTTGAGAACAAGTTTTATTGTCTCCTCTGTCGTACAGTTCAAACTAATCTACGTTTATGGATTTTTGACTGAAATGAAAGACCTTAAGATTAAATTATATTTAATATTAAAAAAAGAAAAGAAAAGACACACTATTAACCAAGCAGCTCTGTTTTGTGAAGCTGTCTAAGAGTAGTTGCTTCATTCAAATCAACATGTCTCAATCAAATTTATCCCCTTCTCCCACTCGCCACTTTGACCACCTCCAGACTTAATGAAGCAAACCTCCCTCTTGCAGCTATCATATTCCCTCTCTTCACCCTATAAAAAAGCACATCAACCCTAGTGAGTGCAAGGCCCCCGAAACCAGAGCACAGGAGCAACAGACAGAGCATCTCAATCTAAGGAAAAAGCAAAACGTAGCTCTCCCCACCCGGCTTCTTGAAGGGGAAAATACTAAATGCTTACTTCTCTGTATGGTGCCAGCTGATCTGTAGACCATGCATCTACCGACCCATCTCTTTGCAAAAGAAGTTGCGAAGAAAAGCATAAAAAGAATATAGTTTTTTGTTAAGCCTGATTTTAAGATTACAGCAAATAGTGTGCTTAAGAAGTTGTTTCTCAGACTGGGAGACAGTATATAGTAGTGGGATAAATAGTTGGAGAACTTAGATTCAGGCCCCGAGTTCTCAAAACCGTAAATGGACCCATCCATATTCAAATATCAGTAGAAGACAAAAACATGATACTGTGGTCTGAACGTTTCCCCTCAAAATTCAAATGTTGACATCCAAAACCCCAAAGATGATGGTATTAGGAGGTGAGGCCTTTGGGAGGTGCTTAAGTCACAAGGGTGGAACCTTCAGGAATGAAAGAGACCCCACAGAGATCCCTAGCTCTTTTCACCATGTAAGGACATGGCGAAAAGGCCTCGGCTCTGAACCAGGAAGAGGACCCTCACCAGAAAGCAACAATGCTGGCGATGTGATCTTGGACTTCCCAGCCTCCAGAACCGTGAAAAATAAATTTGTTATTTATAAGCTACCTAGTCTCTGATATTTTGTTACAGTAGCCTAAACAAAGACACGTTCCAAAATCAAAATAAATAAATTATTTGCGGCTTAGCTGTCATTCCTGGTTATCCGAACTGTTTCCCTACAAGATTAAGCTTGTCTTTTTTTTTACGGTATGCGGGCCTCTCACTGTTGTGGCCTCTCCCGTTGTGGAGCACAGGCTCTGGACGCGCAGGCTCAGCGACCATGGCTCACGGGCCCAGCCGCTCCGCGGCATGTGGGATCTTCCCGGACCGGGGCACGAACCTGCGTCCCATGCATCGGCAGGCGGACTCTCAACCACTGCGCCACCAGGGAAGCCCTAAGCTTGTCTTTTTATTTCCCAATTTCTATGGGCAGAACATTTTTTTTTCGGTCAGTCTAGCTAGCTAGCTAGCTATCTGGGTCTTTCTTCCTTTTCTTTCTCTTCCTAATTAATTGAGTCCCAGCAAGGTAAGAAGGGGCAGGAAGACGAAGAGCTAGTGAGGAGAGCGGGGAGGCTGAGGCAGCAGTGGCCTGGTGCAGGCTACTGAAGATGGGCCTGGGTCATCTCACTGTGCCATGAAGTGCTCGAAGAAGGAGGGCGACGATATGGAGGGGCTTCTGCTGGCCCAAACTGGTCCATTTTAAGCAGCATAATAGATAATGATAATAACAGATTATAATCCATTAGACTATCCATGAATAAATGATAAATGAGCATCTACAGCTTTGATGGTTAATTTCCTGATGTTGATAACTGATGCAGGAGGTATCCCTGCTTTGGGGAAATACACACTCAAGTATTTGGAAGTAATGACATACCATATTGTTAATTTATGTTCAAGTGGTAAAACAATAAGCTCTTTGTACCATTTTTGCAAATTTTCTACAAGTTTGAAATTATTTCAAAATAAACGGAAAATAAATGAGAGGATTATAGTTAGGAAGGTTAGAATACATAGACATGATATAAGGATAAAGACAGAGACAGTGGAAGAGATTTCAATGGCTCCTTTAACCCATCAACTAAAACAGAACTAATCCTTTACCCTTCTCACCTTTTTACCATTTTCACTCATAAGTGAGTGAACGTAGTAAGTGTAGTTACCCAGGGATGTTTCACGTGTAACAAAAACTCTAACACAATTCAGATAATTAAGGAATCTTTCTAAGAAGGAGGGGCAGAAACAAATTTAAAAATACATTCAGATAATACAATAATGTGCACCCAGGCTAGTTGTGTTTATTTTCTTATATAGCACTTTTCCTTAAAAGATTTTAAGCAAATATGATTTTTCTACTCTTCAAGGAAATTGTGACAGCTTGAATGGAGAGACAAAATCTTCGCAACAACTTTATGAAGAAGAAATAATTTTGCTTATTTAACAGGTGAAGAAAATAATGAAAAAGAGATTTTAAAGTTCCTAGCATCATAAAATGCCTAAGTGGTAGAGCCAGTATTCAAACTAAACTCTGTCTGGGTTCAAGACCCACATCCCTTCTCACAGAATTGTAAAAGGAAACAGTTAATCCTGAATTCTCTCCTTGAACAATATCCACCTTCAGAATGGCATACTCTCATAGGCAAACACGATCCATTCATCATCTTAAATTTCTTCTTTACTTAGCCTCCTTTCTGTGAATATACTAAATGAGAGTAGACAGAGTGCAATGTCTATTTCTGGTTTCATTTCGCTTAAGGAGAAGTACTGACCGCTTTATAACATTGTGCAAAATAAAGTGGATACCACAGGGTCCCGATTGAAGCAGTTTTGTTTTTGGTTTTTTAAGTAGGCAATTGATGCAATTGTTTCTGGCTCTGATGTTTTATTTCTATTTTCTCTTAAGGACTTAGAACCAGTTTTACACCTCTCTAATGAAAGCATATCACTTTACTTCAACAATTTACAAGAGTTCATCTTTCAAACTAAAATTTGGTAGTTAAGACACAGAAGCAACCTTTGAGCTTATCTTGGCTACTATCCTCCATCCCTACTTTCAAACCCATTTTATAAGTGAGACATAGAACATGATGTCTTTACAGTCCACTCTCATGCTCACCTTCCAGCCCCAAAGCTTAACAAACACCCACAGAAACACCCCCCACAGAATCCACCTTTTTAAAAAGGTAATTTCTATTCTACAAACAATAGGGATTCTTACATTCTCATACTGCAATTCTACTGTCATACAGAGAGAGTGAATTCTTTTTATTTTGACAAAGGAAATGTGTATTTTATAACACCAGCCTTGGCTTACAGACCACTTAGAGCAGGTTACAACAATCTATAAGTGACACGACCTAGTTTCATTTTACAAATAAGACAAGATAGTACAACGAGCTTGTTTCTTACAAGGATTAAATGAGACTCTAAGATAGCAAAACTACCATCTAAAAGGAGGACAGTTCATTTCTAGATCAGGTTTGGCCACTGAGTGTGTGTCCATGCAAGAGATTATACACCAGACATTCTGCTATTGTTGCTGATGTAGACACAGAAAGTCAATAATGTGGATTAACTAGGATTAATGTATTATTTTCTGATTACATTTGAGACTCAAGTTTCTAGGTACTTAAAACTATTCTTAAGATTAAACAAAAACTCTACAGTTTAAAACGAATAAAAAAGGAAAAAAATAACTTTAAAAGTTTAAAAAATTAAAAGTGAACTATTTAACTGAGAAATTTTTATTTTTATTATATGCGCAAGAGCTTGTATATACATGACCTAGACATACTGTCTTACCTCTGAGAAGAAAGTGATATATATATAAGACAATCTGTGTCACAAACAAGTGTGTCTCACATGTACACATGTGTAAAGGTTTCAGATAGATAAATGGTATATGGAGATAGAGAATCATGAGAATTATCCAGAACAGAAAGGTACATGAGAATACAGGGAGTAAAAAAATCTGAAAAAAAACCCTGAAATTTTTCCTTTTTTCTCATTTACCCTGAAGTTTATTTTCCATTAGTATTAAAAAAACTTCTTCTCAAACTACTGTATTCCTATAAAAAAAACAGAAGCAGAAGAGAGAACAGATAAGAAAAGGGAAACTTTAAAAATGAGAGAATGGAAATAAACTTAGAGTAACAAAAACGGTAAATGTGGTTTTCATCGTATGAGTAATTTGCCTAATGTAATGAGAGATTATTTTCACATTTAAAATTTTCTCCATTAGTTTTATGTTTAACTCTGTAATTTCCTTCTTCATTCAAAAAAATAAGCTAGAGAAAATGGTTTGAATTTGACAAAGATGCATGAAAAAAATGGAGTTTTGCAAATGATCAGAATTCTACAATTCTATTTTAAAAATAGTTTTCCAGGTTACTGTTTTTCTATTCCTTTATTCCAGGTATAAATTTCTCCCTTTCTGAATTCAGAAATTAAATGGCCCCAATTCCCAAAGCACTTATGGTCCAAAACCCAAACAAAAACTGTTAGCATTAATAACAGCTCAGTAAGGAAGAAGAATACAAAATGAATATATAAACTCAACAGCTTTCAAATAACTAGTTATAAAATATAATGGAAGGAAATTACCCAATTCCAAAAGGCCACAAACTGTAAAATATTTGAAAGTAACTTTTCTCTTTTTTAAAGAAAGAGGTCCTGTGTGAATAAACCTATAAACTTTACTGAGTGACATTTAATAAAAATACTTGAATAAATGGAGAATCATTCCTAGGTAGTATTATATAAACATAAATGTGTCAATTCTTCCCAGATAAGTGTATAGAAATATCAGTGAGGTAATTCCAATAAAATCCCTACTGAATTCGGCAATGTATTTTAAAATTTTACTAGTAAAAATTTAAGAAGAACAATCAAGCAAGATAATTTTTTGAAAAAAAATAAGGATATGGGGAAATTTGTGCCCTACACACTTAAATTTTTTAAAATCTCAATTAATTAAAACAATAATGAGGGCTTCCCTGGTGCACAGTGGTTGAGAGTCCGCCTGCCAATGCAGGGGACACGGGTTCGTGCCCCGGTCTGGGAGGATCCCACATGCTGCGGAGCGGCTGGGTCCGTGAGCCTTGGCCGCTGAGCCTGCGCCTCCGGAGCCTGTGCTCCGCAACGGGAGAGGCCACAGCAGTGAGAGGCCCACGTACCACAAAAAACCCCAAAAAACAAAAAAAACAATAATGAACTGTAAAGAAGATAGATCAATGACAAAAAACCCTCAGAAACAGACCCTAGGATATAAAAGAATTTAGTACATTCAGTTCATGTCGACAAAATTTTATTGAATACCTATGTGTCAAATACTGTGCTAGTAGGAAAGGAAACCAGTAAAACATTTCTTGAAAGCTATTTGGCAATATGTATCAAGAACTTACACACTATATGATTCATTTACATACATTTCATACACACAAAACAATCTATGTGGTTAGAAGTCAGGATAATTTGGGGAGTTGGGTGAAGTGACTGAAAGGGGTTGGTTGGGGGAGATTCTAGGATTCTGTCATTTCTATTTCTTGATATGGATGCTAATGACATTTTATGAAAAGTCAATGAACTCGTCATTTGTATATGTTTCTGTATGTAAGTTATTCATCAATAAGAAGCTCTTCAAAATTAATGACATGAAAAAAAAGTCCATTAAAGTAGAAAAAAATCAGGCTACAAAACTACATAAAATATAGTCTCAGTTTTGTGAACAAAAGAATAGAAAAGAAAAACTGCTAGAAGGAAAACTGGTAGGTGTAAGTTGGGGGGTTGGGAAGGATTAGAGGAGCTAATAAGAGACAGGGAAAGCCCCCTATAGTATCTTATCAAAGAGTCATTTCTTAGGAAAGCTTGGTTTGAAGATATGGTGGTGGCTAGAGTGTATGTGGAGTAAAGGGGAATGGTTCTAAGACAGGAAAAGCCTGAACCTGTTTAAGCTCTGATGGAAAGAGTCAATGGAGGGAAAAGCACAGAAAATATATAGATAAAGGGCAATAATGCCTCTTAGCAGGCTGGTAAGCATATACAAAAGAAGCAAACTCAGAAAGGGAGCAGGAAGGTTCTGACTACTATATATATACAAAGCTATTCTTTTTCATAGAGCTTTGCTAATTAATATGTCAAAAAACGTGTCAATTGCACTCTCCATGTTTATCCATTTGTAGTCTTTCATGAGGCCTTCAGATTATGATATTATCTGGATCAGTCAACTGTTGTTAAGAGTTTTAGCCAGAGGATAACCTATCTCTTACTTCAAAATACTTCGGGTCAAAATAAAGACCAGGTCAAGTATAATGATAGCCAGTCCGGTGGCAAGTGGCATTTCTACATTACACCTGTGTGACTTGAAGCAAGTTATTAAACCTCACTGTGCCTGAGTGGTCTGATAAGAAAAATGAAAAACACAGTAACAGGTTGATAAGAGGCTTAAATGAGATCATCCACATAAAATGCTGAGCCCAACATGTGGCACAGAGGAAACCCCCTCAAAAACTATAAATTTCTATCATCACTTATTTTTTTTAAGTCTGGGGAAGAGTTTCTAAGATGTCTGCAGATCTAGAAATAGCAAAACAATAACAGAACATGATAGGTAATGAAGCAGCAGCTCCTAATTCACAGTAAACAATCTTAGCAAAGAATATGCTTTCTCTCAACTTTTTTTTTTTTTTTTTTCAGTACTCGGGCCTCTCATTGTTGTGGCCTCTCCCGTTGCAGAGCACAGGCTCCGGACACGCAGGCTCAGCAGCCAAGGCTCACGGGCCCAGCCGCTCTGCGGCATGTGGGATCTTCCCGGACCGGGGCACGAACCCGTGTCCCCTGCATCGGCAGGCGGACTCTCAACCACTGTGCCACCAGGGAAGCCCTCTCTCAACTTTTTATTGTGAAAAATATTAAATCTATAGAAAATGTGAAAGAATAGTACAATGAACATCCTTGATTATTCACCTTCACCTATAGTAACCAATCGTTAAATTTACTAACTCCCTCTCATACACAAAGACACACAATTGGTGTTAGAGAATCCAAGACTCCAACTGGTTGGCTCACTGTGTAGAAGAACATACTTCATCTATTTGCCACATGTACCAAAAGTCAGCTTTTTTCAGAGAACATGATGTATTACATAAGAACAAATGACTTATATAATTAAGCCTGCAATAACTGCGAAGACCAATGGAGGATAACACTGAGAGCAGATGAAAAGATATTTTTTTCAAGACCACCTTGGGAAATATAAAGGGTCTCAGAAATCCATTCTTAGGCCTGTTAATAAGGAGAGAGCAAAGGCTTTCATTCAGAGGCAAGAAAGCCTGACAGAGCTGGACCAGGGTTACAGTTAGACATGTTACTTAATGAAGTTACTGTGAAGGACTTTGAGAAATTTTCCCCTTAGCTATATTGAACAACATTTAAACGAAGGTTCTCCACTCCTTTTTCTTTTTTTTTTTGCATTACACGGGGCTCTCACTTTTGTGGCCTCTCCTGTTGCGGAGCACAGGCTCCGGACGCGCAGGCCCAGCGGCCATGGCTCACGGGCCCAGCCACTCCGCGGCATGTGGGATCTTCCCGGACCGGGACACGAACCCGTGTCCCCAACCCATGTCCCCTGCATTGGCAGGCGGACTCTCAACCACTGCGCCACCAGGGAAGCCCCTCCACTCCTTTTTTTAAGCATCCAAATAATCATGTTCTCTGGTAGTGGATCAGAAAATCAAAAAGACACTAAACACTTGGTCTCAAATAATTAACCATTTGAAAATGTATTATGCAGATTTTAGGTTGAACCACACAAAATTTTTTCTAGATTAAGAAATAAATACTGGCAATTTCATATATTCACATATATTTGTTCAAGAGGGAAATGACACATGTTTAATGATATTAACTGTAGTATTGTTTACGAAAGTAGAAGTCTGGAAATAATCTAAATGTCAACAGGTAGGGGACCAGAACATAAAGTACAGCATGGCCATATAATGGAATATAGTAAGACCGTCAAAAGAAAAATAACTAAGAAGCTATGAACCAACTGGAAACTTTCCTAAAGTACATGGTTAAGCAAAAAATGTATGGTGTGGGGGGAGTTTCAATATGGCGGAACAGTAAGATGCGGAGATCACCTTCCTCCCCACAAATACATCAGAAATACATCTACATGTGGAACAACGGCTACAGAACACCTACTGAATGCTGGCAGAAGACTTCAGACCTCCCAAAAGGCAAGAAACTCCCCATGTACCTGGGTAGGGCAAAAGAAAAAAGGAACAACAGAGACAAAAGAATAGGGATGGGACCTGCACCTCTGGGAGGGAGCTGTGAAGGAGGAAAGGTTTCCACACACTAGGAAGCCCCCTTCACTGGTGGAGATGGGGGGAGGGTGTGGTGGAAGCTTCGGAGCCATGGAGGAGAGCTCAGCCACAGGGGTACAGAGGGCAAAGCGGAGAGATTCCCACACGGAGGATCAGTGCTGACCAGCACTCACCAGCCCGAGAGGCTTGTCTGCTCACCCACCGGGGTGGGTGGGGGCTGGGAGCTAAGGCTCAGATTTCAGAGGTCAGACCCCAAGGAGAGGACTGGGGTTGGCTGCGTGAACACAGCCTGAAGGGGGCTAGTGTGCCACAGCTAGCCAGGAGGGAGTCCGGGAAAAAGTCCAAAACTGCCTAACAGGCAACAGACCATTGTTTCGGGGTGCGTGAGGAGAGGGGATTCAGAGCACCACCTAAACGAGCTCCAGAGACGAGCGTGAGCCGTGGCTATCAGCATGGACACCAGAGACAGGCATGAATGCTAAGGCTCCTGCTGCAGCCACCAGGAAGCCTGTGTGCAAGCACAGGTCACTCTCCACATCTACCCTCCTGGGAGCCTGTGCAGCTCACCACTGCCAGTGTCCCATGATCCAGGGACGACACACGGTGGGCCTCAGGCTGTTGCAACCTCATGCTGGCCTCTGATCCCGCAGGCTCGCCCCATGTTCCATACCCACACCTCCCCCCAGCCTGAGTGAGCCAGAGCCCCCTGATCAGCTGCTACTTCAACTCCATCCTGTCTGGGTGGGGAACAGACAGCCCCGGGTGACCTACACGCAGAGGCGGGTCCAAATCCAAAGCTGAACCCCAGAAACAGTGCGAACAAAGAAGAGAAAGGGAAATTTCTCCCAGCAGCTTCAGGAGCAGTGGATTAAGACCCCACAATCAACATGATGTACCCTGCATTTGTGGAATACCTGAATAGACAATGAATCATCCCAAAATTGAGGCAGTAGACTTTTGGAGCAACTGTAGACTTGGGGTTTGCCTTCTGCATCTAATTTGTTTCTGCTTTTATGTTTAACTTTGTTTAAGATTTAGAGCTTATTATCATTGGTAGATTTGTTTATTGATTTGGTTGCTCTCTTCCTTTTTTTAAATATCTATTTTTTCCTTTTTCGGTGAGTGTGAATCCATATGCATCTTTGTGTGATTTTGTCTGTATAGCTTTGTTTTTACCATTTGTCCTAGGGTTCTGTCTGTCCGGTTTTTTTTTTGTTTTTGTTTTTAGTATAGCTTTTAAGCTTATTATCATTGGTGGATTTGTTTTTTGCTTTGGTTGCTCTGTTCTCTCTTTCTTTCCTTTTTATTATTACCTTACTTTTTTACTTTTAATATTTTTAAATTTTTATTTTAATAACTTTATTTATTTTACTTTATTTTATTTCCTTCCTTCCGTCTTTCCTTCCTGGGTGTCAGACCTGAGCCTCAGAGGTGGGACAGCCGATATCAGGACATTGGTCCACCAAAGACCTGTGGACCCCATGTAATATAAAATGGTGAAAGCTCTCCCAGAGATCTCCATCTCAACGCTAAGACCCAGCTCCACTCAACGACCAGCAAGCTACAGTGCTGGACATCCTATGAAAAACAACTACCAAGACAGGAACACAACCGCACCCATTAGCAGAGAGACTGCCTAAAATCATAATAATTAAACAGACACCCAAAAACACACCACCGGACGTGGTCCTGCCCACCAGAAAGACAAGATCCAGCCTCATCCACCAGAACACAGGCACCAGTCCCCTCCACCAGGAAGCCTACACAACCCACTGAACAAACCTTACCCACTGGGGGCAGACACCAAAAACAACGGAAATTATGAACCTGCACTGTGTGAAAAGGAGACCCCAAACACAGTAAGTTAAGCAAAATGAGACACAGAAGACAGAGAAATACACAGCAGATGAAGGAGCAAGGTAAAAACCCACCAGACCAAACAAATGAAGAGAAAACAGGAAGTCTACCTGAAAAAGAATTCAGAGTAATTATAGTAAAGATGATCAAAAATCTTGGAAATAGAATGCAGAAAATACAAGAAACGATTAACAAGGACCTAGAAGACCTAAAGAGCAAACAAACAGTGATGAACAACACAATAAATGATATTAAACATTCTCTAGAAGGAATCAATAGCAGAATAACTGAGGCAGAAGAACAGATAAGTCCCCTGGCAGAAAAAATAGTGGAAATAACTACCACAGAGAATAAAGAAAAAAGAATGAAAAGAATTGAGGACAGTCGCAGGGACATATAGGACAACATTAAAGGCATCAACATTTGAATTATAGGAGTCCCAGAAGAGGAGAAAAAGAAAGGGACTGAGAAAATATTTGAAGAGATTATAGTTGAAAACTTCCCTAATATGGGAAAGGAAAGAGTGAATCAAGTTCAGGAAGCACAGAGAGTCCCATACAGGATAAATCCAAGGAGAAGCATGCCAAGACACATATTAATCAAACTATCAAAAATTAAATACAAAGAAAAAATATTAAAAGCAGCAAGGGAAAAAGTAACAAATAACATACAAGGGAATCCCCATAAGGTTAACAGCTGATCTTTCAGCAGAATCTCTGCAAGCCAGAAGGAAGTAGCAGGACATATTTAAAGGAATGAAGGGGAAAAATCTACACCCAAGATTACTCTACCCAGCAAGAATCTCATTCAGATTCGACGGACACTCAAAAGCTAAGCGAAAGCTAAGAGAATTCAGCACCACAAAACCAGCTTTACAACAAATGTGAAAGGAACTTCTCTAGGCAGGAAACAGAAGAGAAGGAAAAGACCTATAATAACAAACCAAAAACAATTAAGAAAATGGGAATAGGAACATACATATCAATAACAACCTTAAATGTAAATGGATTAAATGCTCCAACCAAAAGACACAGACTGGCTGAATGGATACAAAAGCAAGATCCGTATATACGCTGTCTACAAGACAAACACTTCAGACCTAGGGACACATACAGACTGAAAGTGAGAGGATGGAAAAAGATAGTCCACGCAAATGGAAATGAAAAGGAGGCTGGAGTAGCAATTCTCATATCAGACAAAATAGACTTTAAAATAAAGACTACTACAAGACAAAAAGAAGGACACTACATAATGATCAAGGGATCAATCCAACAAGAAGATATAACAATTGTAAATACTTATGCACCCAACATAGGAGCACCTCAATATATAAGGCAAATGCTAACAGCCATAAAAGGGGAAATCGACAGTAACACATTCATAGTAGGGGACTTTAACACCCCACTTTCACCAATGGACAGATCATCCAAAATGAAAATAAATAAGGAAACAGAAGCTTTAAAGACACATTAAACAAGATGGACTTAATTGATTTTTATAGGACATTCCATCCCAAAACAACAGAATACACTTTCTTCTCAAGTGCTCATGGAACATTCTCCAGGACAGATCATATCTTGGGTCATAATCCTTGGTAAATTTAAGAAAATGGAAATCCTATCAAGTATCTTTTCTGACCACAATGCTATGAGAGTAGATATCAATTACAGGAAAAAAATCTGTAAAAAATACAAACACATGGAGTCTAAACAATACACTAGTAGATAACCAAGAGATCACTGAGGAAATCAAAAGGCAATCACAAAATACTTAGAAACAAATGACAGTGAAAACATGACGACCCAAAACCTATGGGATGCAGCAAAAGCAGTTCTAAGAGGCAAGTTTACAGCAATACAATCCTACCTCAAGAAAGAAGAAACATCTCAAATAAACAACCTAACCTTACACCTAAAGCAATTAGGGAAAGAAGAACAAAAAAACCCCCAGAGTTAGAAGAAGAAAAGAAATCATAAAGATCAGATCAGAAATAAATGAAGAAAAAATGAAAGAAATGATAGCAAAGATCAATAAAACTAAAAGCTGGTTCTTTGAGAAGATAAACAAAATTGATAAACCATTAGCCAGACTCATCAAGAAAAAAAGGGAGAAGACTCAAATCAATAGAATTAGAAATGAAAATGAAGAAGGAAAAACTGACCCTGCAGAAATACAAACAATCATGAGAGATTACTACAAGCAGCTCTGTGCCAATAAGATGGACAACCTGGAAGAAATGGACAAATGCTTAGAAAAGTACAACCTTCTGAGACCGAACCAGGAAGAAACAGAAAATATAAACAGACCAATCACAAGCACTGAAATTGAGACTGTGATTTAAAATCTTCCAACAAGCAAAAGCCCAGGACCAGCCAGCTTTACAGGCAGATTCTATCAAACATTTAGAGAAGAGCTAACACCCAACCTTCTCAAACTCTTCCAAAATATAGCAGAGGGAGGAACACTCCCAAACTCATTCTATGAGGCCACCATCACCCTGACACCAAAACCAGACAAAGATGTCACAAAAAAAGAAAACTGCAGGCCAATATCACTGATGAACATAGGTGCAAAAATTCTCAACAAAGCACTAGCAAACAGAATCCAACAGCACATGAAAAGGATCATACACCATGATCTAGTGGGGTTTACCCCAGGAATGCAAGGATTCTTCAATATATGCAAATCAATGTGATACACCATATTAACAAACTGAAGGACAAAAACCATATGATCATCTCAATAGATGCAGAAAAAGCTTTTGACAAAATTTAACACCCATTTATGATAAAAACCCTCCAGAAAGTAGGCATAGAGGGAACTTTCCTCAACATAATAAAGGCCATATATGACAAACCGACAGCCAACATCGTTCTCAATGTTGAAAAACTGAAACCATTTCCACTAAGATCAGGAATAAGACAAGGCTGCCCACTCTCACCACAATTATTCAACATAGTTTTGGAAGTTTTAGCCACAGCAATCACAGAAGAAAGAGAAATAAAAGCAATCCAAATCTGAAAAGAAGAAGTAAAACTGTCACTGTTTGCAGATGACATGATACTGTACATAGAGAGTCCTAAAGATGCTACAGAAAACTACTAGAGTTTATCAATTAATTTGGTAAAGTAGCAGGATACAAAATTAATGCACAGAAATCACTTGCATTTCTGTACACTGATGATGAAAAATCTGAAAGAGAATTTAAGGAAACACTCCCATTTACCGTTGCAACAAAAAGAAGAAAATACCTAGGAATAAACCTACCTAAGAAGACAAAAGACCTGTATGCAGAAAACTATAAGACACTGAGGAAAGAATTTAAAGATGATACAAACAGAAGAAGAGATATACCATGTTCTTGGACTGGAAGAATCAACATTGTGAAAAAGACTATACTACCCAAAGCAATCTACAGATTCAATGCAATCCTTATCAAACTACCAATGGCATTTTTCACAGAACTAGAATAAAAAATTTCACAATTTGTATGGAAACACAAAAGACCTCAAATAGCCAAAGCAATCTTAAGAAAGAGAAATAGAGCTGGAGGAATCAGGCTCCCTGTCTTCAGGGTATACTACAAAGCTACGGTAATCAAGACAGTATGGTATTGGCACTAAAACAGAAATATAGATCAATGGAACAGGACAGAAAGCCCAGAGATAAATCCACACACTTATGGTCTCCTTATCTTTGATAAAGGAGGCAATAATATACAGTGGAGAAAAGACAGCCTCTTCAATAAGTGGTGCTGGGAAAACTGGACAGCTACATGTAAAAGAATGAAATTAGAACACTCCCTAACACCATACACAAAAATAAACTCAAAATGGATTAAAGACCTAAATGTAAGGCCAGACACTGTAAAACTCTTAGAGGAAAACATAGGCAGAGCACTCTATGACATAAATCACAGCAAGATCCTTTTTGACACGTTTCCCAGAGAAACGGAAGTAAAAACAAAAATAAACAAATGGGACCCAATGAAACTTAAAAGCTTTTGCACAGCAAAGGAAACCATAAAGAAGAGGAAAAGACAACCCTCAAAATGGGAGAAAATACTTGCAAACGAAGCAAGTAACAAAGGATTAATCTCCAAAATTTACAAGCAACTCGTGCAGCTCAGTATCAAAAAAACAAACAACCTAATCCAAAAATGGGCAGAAGACCTAAATAGACATTTCTGCAAAGAAGATATACAGATTGCCAACAAACACATGAAAGAATGCTCAACATCATTAATCATCAGAGAAATGCAAATCAAAACTACAATGAGACATCATCTCACACCAGTCAGAATGGCCATTATCAAAAAATCTACAAACAAAAAATTCTGGAGAGGGTGTGGAGAAAACGGAACTCTCTTTCACTGTTGGTGATAAATTGATATAGCCACTATGGAGAACAGTATGGAGGTTCTTTAAAAAATAAAAATAGAACTACCATACGACCCAGCAATCCCACTACTGGGCATATACGCTGATATAATTCAAAAAGAGTCATGTACCACAATGTTCATTACAGCTCTATTTACAATAGCCAGGACATGGAAGCAACCTAAGTGTCCATGAACAGATGACTGGATAAAGAAGATGTGGCACATATATACAAGGGAACATTACTCAGCCATAAAATGAAATGAAATTGAGTTATTTTTAGTGAGGTGGACGGACCTAGAGACTGTCATACAAAGTGAAGTAAGTGAGAAAGAAAAACAAATGCCGTATGCTAACACATATATATGGAATCTAAAAAAGAAAAAAAATTGGTTCTGAAGAACCTAGGGGCAGGACAGGAATAAAGACACAGATGTAGAGAATGGACTCGAGGACACGGGGAGGGGGAAGGGTAAGCTGGGATGAAGTGAGAGAGTGGCATGGACATATATACACTACCAAATGTAAAACAGATAGCTAGTGGGAAGCAGACACATAGCACAGGGAGATCAGCTTGGTGCTTTGTGTCCACTTAGAGGGGTGGGATAGGGAGGGTCAGAGGGAGGCGCCAGAGGGAGGGGATATGGGGATATATGTATATGTATAGCTGATTCACTTTGTTACACAGCAGAAACTAACACACCATTGTAAAGCAATTATACTCCAATAAAGATGTTAAAAAAATGTAATGTGCAAAATATTCAGTAAACTTCCTTTTGTGTAAAAGCAGAAAGAAAGATTAAAAAAACATATATTTACATTTGCTTATATAGACATAAAGAAACTCTGGAAGAATATGCAAGAAATTAACGGTAGTTGTTTAATTTGCAGGGAGCATGAAGTATGTGGATGGAGGACAGATGTTGGAGGAAAACTTTTCAATGTATCCCTTTTTATGTATGTTTGAACCATCTGTATCTATTATCTACTCAGAGAAATATAAGAATGTCTGAGAAAAAAATTAAGGTATTGAATATTTAGATGGAGAACAAGAAATTGTAAAATGATTCTTGCTATGTCTTTTATCTGCAACAATGCAATGTTAGGTTGCCATCATTTCCATAAAAGCATAGTTTCTACTGTTTACATAGTAATGTTATTACTGATTTAACATCTAAAAAACTGATGATTGTTTGGCATGCTATTTTTGTTTCACATTAGAGAACACAATAATATCCAAAAGGTTGTTTTAATAGACACTTTTAATTTTCAGATAATTATAGATTCATTAGTTACATATTATATAGTTGCAAAAACAGTACTGAAAATTCCTGTGTATCCTTCATCTAGCTTCCCCCATGGTTTCCAATCCTAATCCCTGGCAACCATTAATCTATTTTCCATCTCTGTAAGTCTGTCATTTGAGAATATTATATATATGGAATCATAAAATATGTAACCTTTCGAGATTTGCTTTTAATAATATTTTGCAACTTTAATCCTATTTTAGTTTCCCATATGCTTTTTTGTTAAAGTCTGGGATATTGGGGGATAATTTACATGCTGTAATATTCATCCTTTTTAGTATGTGGTTCTATTAAATTTTTCATAGTTTTATTGTGGTATAATTAATGTATTACAAACACATTTTCAAGTGTCAGATTTGATCTTTTCTGACATACGTATACATTTGTGAAAGCACCATCACAATCAACATAATAAACATATCCATCACCACAAAAAGTTTCCTCGTGCTCCTTTGTAATCCATTCCTCCTACACCACACTCCCATTCCCAGACAACTACTTTGCTTTCCATCACCATAGGTTTGTAGTTTCTAGATTTTTTTTTATATAAACAGAAACATACAGCGTGTTCTTTCATTTCTCTTGGGTAAATATCTAGGAGTCGAATGACTGGGTCATATAGTCGATACATGTTTAACTTTTTAAAAAACTGCCAAAATGGCTGCATCATTTCACATTCTCACCAGCAATATATGCAAGTTCCAATTCTTCCACATCCTTGCCAGCTTTGGTGTTAAAATTTTAGGCATTCTAATGGATATAGTAGTGGCTCGTTGTGGTTTCATTCTCCATTCCCCTAATAACTAATGATGTTGAGCATCTTTTCATGTGCTTACTTGTCATCCATATATCATCTTTGATGAAGTGTCTATTCAAATCTTTTGCCCATTGTTTAAAATGAGGCTGTTTCTTAAATATTATTAAACTTTGAGAGTTCTTTATATTTTAGATACAAGTTCTTTGTCAGATAAGTTTTGTAAATATCTTCTCCTAATCTGAGGCTTTCCTAATCTTAACAATACCTTTCTAAAAGCAGAACGTATAATTTTGATGAATTATAATTTTTCATTTTTTTCTTTTATGGAGCATGCTTTTTATACCTAAGAATCATCATCCAAGGTCACAAAGATTTTTCCCCTATATTTTCATTTATCAGGTTTATAGATTTGGATCTTATATTTAGGTCTATTACCCAATTTGAATTAATTTTTGTATATTGTGAGGCTTGCACAGAATCCTAGGGAGTATCTACTCTTAGGGGCTGAAGCGAAAAGAAAAGCGGTCAGTGACAGAATTGGAAGAAAATAAGCAAGGTACTGATATACGGGGCCAAAGAGGAAGAGGGCTGCAATTAAAGGAAAGTTAAGGCTGTCAAAATCTGCATGGAACTTGGCACAGAGACTGATAAAAACAGAGTAATGGTCACTGGATTTGACGATGAGATCAGGGGTGGCCTTCGAGACAGGAGTTTCAATACAATGAAACAGACAGAAGCCAGGTTGAAACGGATCAAAAGGAAGCATGGATGGTGAAGAAAGAAAGGGCTCAAATCACTCTTGAATATTTCAGCAATAAAAATGAAAAAAAAAAAACTACACACACACACACACACACACACACACACACACACACACACACACACACGACACTGAACTCAAAGAGTTTCCTGACCATGGAGAAAGACCAGGTAGAAAGAGATGAAAAGAACAAAAGAAAGATATGAAATAACTGATGAAGCAAGATTTGAATTGAAGGAGGATGAGAATGTCAAGAGCACAGTTTACCTGTTGCAAGGAGGAGCTAAAAAGTGAGACGGAAATGGATAAAGACAGAGACATTTTGAGATGGTGGCCAAGGAAGCTCAAGGGCCTCGCTCAACCTTTCTGACAAAGTAGCAGAGGAGTTTCTCTACTGAGACTGAGAAAGGAGGGGCTGGGGCTTGAGAAGGTGAAAGGGTTTGAAACTGTCTGTGGGGGGACTGGTAGGTTGGGAATCAAAAAGAGAGAAATAATGGGATTATCAAGGAGCTCTGAGAGCACTCATAGAGAAAGAACCAATGTTTGTAAGATTTAATATTTGCTGCATTCCCTTTCCTTGGCTGCCAAGAGTTCCAAAAAAAAAAAAGACACAAATGGGTTGGGTGGTTCCACAGCTACACATAGGATTCACAACTCTCACGTTCTCTCTCTTTTTTCTAAGACTCACACCCTGTTTGGTATGTAGAACAGGTGTCCCAGTTCCACTTTATACATGAAGAAGCAGAAGGTGGGAGAATGACTTTCTCAAAATGTTTGGCTAGCCGGAACTTTAATTCAGATCTTTTTATCTAATTCCAGTAATTAGAATTTCCAGTAATTTCCTTGCTGCGTCAGGCTGCTCTTTTTCTCCAGTGCTCTTCATCACCATTCTTACCTTAAAACTTGGCCTCAGTCTGTCCCTTAAGTGCTATTCTACCTTTCCACCGCACCCCAGCCCTCCTCCATTCACCTTCCTGAACTCAGCTGTGCTCACAGTCTATAGAGGCAGGAGTCTGGAGAGGAGTTTGGTGCACACAAGGGGTCAGTTTGCAAACAGAAGAACTAACTCACCAGCTGCAGCCATGCTTTGCCAATATTTAGAAAGAGCTCAGATGTGGTTCTCAGTGCTTTCTTAGGGCCTCTGGTGAGGAAAGACACAAAGAATCAGGAGAGAGCAGCCACCAGAGAGTGGGTGAAATGACAGTTGGTTTTCCTCTTGAAAACACCCAGTGTAGAGTCCTCCCCCGAAATTAACTCCCAAGGTGAGGGCTGCAAAAATGGAAACAGCGAGAGCTTTAGGGCTGTAACTCCCTGCCAGCCTTCTCCCTTCACCCAGCTTTCAAAAATTCCTCTAAGGGAAATAAAGCCCAAGAGTCTCCACTAGAAAATCATCAATATAGGATAAACACTTAGAGCAAACCTGAACCTGGCACCTTTGTTTGACCTACGGTGAAAATTTTGTTTTAGTGTGTTGGGCAATCAGTATGGAAACTTACAATGGATGAGTGTCTAGTACAAATCTTGGGTTATTTGTGAACACAATCATTTTTTAAAAAATTCAGCTCCCTCTGACCTTGTAACAGTTATTTTGCTACTGTAGACTGTGATGCAAATTAAGGCATTTCTATTCTTATTTCAAAGTCTGCTGCATAAAATAAGTATATGCTTTTCAAAGCCAAATGACAGCCTAATGTTCCACATTTAACTACAAGTCAACATGTCGTCAGATTATTTCATTATTATAATGACTAATTCATTAAAAAATTTATCAAGAAAAATGTGATTTTCACCTCTCGTGGCTTCTGGTCTTAAAAAACAGATAATTCTAACGTTGCATCTTGTATACAAAATGAGTCTAAAAAGCAGCCTCAAATTTTTTTTTCTACAAAAGTAGGTCACCAGCTTTTTAATGCATTAAAGTTAACATAAATACAACTGTGCAATCCCTAATTAAACATTATTTTGAAAGCAGGTCTTTCATAAGCTAAACCCATACTTTTTAGCTTGCATTTGTTACAAAAACAAACAATTATGCAGAAGTACAGCATCTTATATTTCCTAGAGCTAAATGATATTGTGAAATAGCAAAATCTTCTAGAGCAGTATAGAGACATTTCTGCTTTCAAGCATTAAAGAAAAAATGAATATATTTAAGGTGAAAACCCCCTTTTTTTAAAAAAAGGCTTCTTCTTTTATATTTAATCCACTTTCACACAATTTTTCTTAATTACACTACAGCTGTCTGGTAAGGCACAACTGACCACTTGCATCATGAAAACAAACTGTACCCCACCATCCAAAGTTCTCGATTAAAAAGCAAATGTTTTTGTGAGCCCAGAGAAACGGGTGCAGCTGCTCCATTTCACGAGGCAGGCACCTCTACTCCATTCAGCTGTGAAGAATGGCAATGACTGTAAATTGTTCTTCCTGATCGGTTCCACAATAAAAACAAACCACACCACTTTCAATTTTTCAAAGCCAATTTTTTTAAGCCTCCACTACACTGGAAACAAGAGTTGTGTTTTTCTGATTCATGGCCTTTGATTTCTACATAAACGTCCCTGTATGCATGTAAAAACAGGTCCCTGCAGGATACTTATGGAGACTGTATAGATTAACTTACCAGATGTACCAGAAGATAGGCACACCATCAGCCTACCTTTTAAAGCAAGATACTATTTAACAGCTTAAACTGCCTGTGACTAAAGGACGACTGTAAAGAACATACCGTATGTGGAGGGGCATCAGGCAACTCCTGAGAAAACGGCAGTGTGTTCACAAAACGTGCAACAAATGTTTTTGAACTTGCGTTTGAATGTGTTCACTTAAAATCCATACTGTGGAAGGAAGGTCCGGTCACACATCTGCATGTGCAGCTCAAACAATGGGAATCTGATAACAGCTAAAATCCTTGACAGAATTTTATTAAGAAACCTCTCAATGTTCCCAGTTTACTCACAACGCCCAAACAGTATTTATGATTTAAGCTTGAGGTCTCCAAAGTGTATTCTCAAGCACTTAATCAATTAAAAAATGTTTGTGCATGCCTCTCTGCATTTATATACAAATATAATTTACTTATTTACAAACACAGAGCACTGTACTGATATCTAATGCACATTCAAAACATAGACAGTTGTTTAAGGCTGGGATAAACACAATTCATAAACAGAAATTTTAAAACTGTCTTTGCACACCTCCAACGGGCCGTCTTGCACAGCTCCTGGGGACTGTCCACCTCCTCCCCACCCCCATGGAGACCCTAAGGGGGCCACGGCTAATGTGAGGCCAAGCTAAGTCATTAGTGGCTTTGGACAAATTCTTTGATTGCTGTAAATTTCTACCCCTGCTCCCAAAAAGATTTTCCGTGGAAACGTAAGTGTATAATCTAGTTTAGACAGCTTTTAATTCTGACTCATGACTAGTGTGTTGCAATGCAACTTAAACACGATCAAACATTATAGAGATAAAACAAGAAAGTGTTCAGATTTGTTATCCTCTACTTTGGTGGCAAAACTGTTTGCATGAAGTTATCAATGATTTCTAACACAAGACAGCAATCAATATCACCTACACTGACAAACGGCTTCTATTGAAAGTAACACCCTGTGCTGCTGCAATGATTGCGTCCCCTAACATACCAGTCACCCAACCTTTCCACATGTCTCCTATAGACACTTTGTCTTTCCAAACTGTCTGCTTTACAAGTCCATTCCTTCCAAATCCCTAGCAATATGTGATGTCTGGCAAATGAAGTTGCCACCAAGTGATGACTGTTTTCAATGAGCCCTGTCAATAATGGCATGTATTGTATGAGACTCAGTAGTATACACAATTTTGCCAGGTTTTGCTAGAAGCTAGTAATACAATTATACTTGTCCTCTTGGAGCTTTAAAAACAAAAACAAAACTAACAAGAATTACACACACACATACACACACACATGGAAACACACCACTTACTTGCTTTCTTTCTTTCTGGCCATTTGTTCTCAGTTTCCTTCACAGGTTCCTCTTATTCTATCTCCTCTGTTATTGGATATTATTCCCAAGGTCCATGTTTCCATAACTCATTGAATTTAAACCTTAAAATACAATACTTAAAGTTCTCTAGGTCTTAAAAATATAGACAATGGAGGGCACTTGTTTTTTGAGATTTTTGTAGAAGTTAATGTCACTTAAATCTCCCTCATTGTCAGAAGCAACTTTATGTAGTTTTCACTGAGGTTCCTATATCTGGGACTATTTTCCTTACCATTTTACCCTGAAAGACAAATGAGTATCTGGGACTCATTTTGACTGGTATGCCCAAATGTGCAAATTACAGACACGAAAAAACTAAACTTCTGGACAGATGAATGAAAGGGGACATCTGTTCTTGGTGTTTCTGCTCCTCCTTTCCTGATTCAGAGTTCAAAAATTCATAATACACTGGTCCTTTCAGCCAGTACCCATTCTTGCCCCCTCCTTTTAATCATCTCCATCCAGTACCACAGAGATGTAGAGGCATTAATTAGTCACTCATTCATTAATTCGATGAACATTTACTGACTACCTAACAGATTATAAACATGGGGGAAAATACAAAGACAAATAAAATGTGAAGCTTACAGTCTGGGGAAGGAGAAAAATGTATAAAACTATTAAATACAAATCAGTGAGTGCTATAATAGAGGTATGCATTCATTCAACAACTATCAAACACCAAATATACACCGGGCACAATGGTGCTGAGGAGTAAGCAGTGAAAGAAACAAGAAAAAACAAACAAAACCCCGTTGTTCTATTTAATAAACAATAAACAAATGAGCTAAGAAAATGAAGGCAACACTGAAGAAGACAGCTCCTGCAGACCGGGAGGTGAGCACAGCCTTGTCAGAGAAGCTGCCATCAGCGGACCTAGGAGGATGAGAAGCAGGAGAGGGTAGTCCAGGAAGCAAGCAGCACAGATGTGGGAGGGAACAGGGTGTGGAGTTAGAATGGCAGAAATACCTGCTCCAGCCAAAACCCAAAGGGAGAAGCAACTCGAAATACTGCAGTGAGAAAAGAGGAAATCCCTCTCCAAACTTGGGCTCTTTCTCTTTATGGGAAAACGAAGCCTGCTTTTCTGTTTCCATTGTTTTCCAGAGGTACAGAAAAATATAATTTTGTACACAATGAATTTGACTAAATTTTCATTTTAAATTTGATAAATCTTTCAGGGTACTAGGTATAAGGAAACAAATATATAAATTAATAAACAAGCAAACATAATTAAGAACAAAAACAAATGAACTTCCAGGTCACATTGTAAGTAATGCTGGACTAACAACTAAAAAAAAAAGCTTTTACATATAGGATAGTTATGAATCAGGGAAAAAAAACATAATTAAAAATGTTCACTTTCATATGCAGCATACAATGTATGTACTATCCAAACTAATATTCACATATCTGAGAGAGAGCAAATTACTAGAACGCAAAAAAAGCAAGAAGGGGGCTTCCCTGGTGGCGCAGTGGTTGAGAGTCTGCCTGCCGACGCAGGGGACACGGGTTCGTGCCCCGGTCTGGGAAGACCCCACATGCCGCGGAGCGGCTGGGCCTGTGAGCCATGGCTGCTGAGCCTGCACGTCCGGAGCCTGTGCTCCACAACGGGAGGGGCCACAGCAGTGAGAGGCCCGCATACCGCAAAAAAAAAAAAAAAAAAAAAGGAAGAAGGGTCATATGAAAGCATATCTTAAGTACGAGAAGCAGCAGAACATAAGAGTCTGAGAGCCAGACAGCCTGGGATCTCATCTTGGCCTTGCCTCTAGCTAGCTTTGTAACCTTGGGCAAGTTACTTCAGTCTGAGCTTCTGTATCTGTCATACAGAGGTATAATAATAGTATACTGTAGAACTCATATTAGCCTAACACTGATGATCTCCTGGAAAACTGTTTATCCTCTTACTAAACTGTGTGAAAACGCTGCTTTATTAATGAAATAATTCCAGCCACTAATACTCCAGAGTTGAAACCTAAAATAAACGTGCTTAGCAATACGAACTGTTGAATCTTACTATTGATTGAAAGTTTAACTTCTTGTAATGTTCACTATTCACAATTAATAGCAGCACCCATTTCTGAAGCAACACATTTATGCCAACTTTTTAAGATGGAAGGATTTTAAAAGACAGAACTTGAAACAGCTGCCTAGATTCCATCACACCAGAGGTTCTGTGAAAGGAGAATAGGCAAGAATCCTTATAGAATCCACCAGAAAATAAATTTCACACTAGACTCTAAGTTTGCATGAGGCTAGGAATTTTTGTTGTATCAATATTCACCAATATATCACCTGCATCTAGACCTGTGTTGGAACATGACAGGATCATAACATGTTTGAATAAATGAACAATATGGTTAAAAATGAACTATCCAAAAATAGCCATTATTAAAAACTCTACAAATAACAACTGCTGCAGAGGGTGTGGAGAAAAGGGAGCCCTCCTACACTGTTGGTGAGAATGCATACAAGTTGTACAGCCACTATGGAAAACTGTATGGAGGTTCCTCGGAAAACTAAAAATAGAATTGCCATATGGTCCAGCAATACCACTCCCGAGCATATATGCAGACAAAACTCTAATTCAAAAAGATACATGCACCCCTATGTTCACAGCAGCACTATTCACAATGGCCAAGACATGGAAACAACCTAAATGTCCATTGACAGATGAAAGGATAAAGAAGATGTGGTACAGATATGCAATGGAATACTACTCAGCCATAAAAAAGAATGAAATAATGCCATTTGCAGTAACATGGATGCAACTAGAGATTATCACACTAAGTGAAGTAAGCCAGAAAGAGAAAGACAAATACCATACGATATCACTTATATATGGAATCTAAAATATGACACAAAAGAACCTATCTACGAAACAGAAACACACTCACAGACATAGAGAACAGACTTGTGGTTGCCAAGGGGGAGGGAGCTGAGGAGGGATGGAGTGGGAAGTTGGGGTTAGCAGATGTAAGCTTTCATATACAGAATGGATAAACAACAAGGTCCTACTGTATAGCACAGGGAACTATATTCAACATCCTGTGATAAACCATAATGGAAAAGAATATAAAAAAAGAATGTATATGTGTGTGTATATATATATATATATATATATATATGTACAACTGACTCACTTTGCTATGCAGCAGAAATTAACACAACATTGTAAATCAACTATACTTCAATAAAAAATAAATAAAAATGAACTGTCCAAATCTTAAA